>NW_016157694.1:106467-108512 GCF_001687245.7 Rhagoletis zephyria | reverse complement strand
AATAGTTCACAAATATACATTTATACTAACACAAGCAAACATTTATTTGATATGCTGTCTCCCTTTGATTACGGAATAAAAACACATAGTGAAGATACGTTACTATCAATATAGAAGTATTAGATATATGGCTATCCCATTGAAACATATGCGTTTGAAGTCGACGCTTTGCTCGATGCTCTTTGCTCGCCGCCCACTATGTTTTTGGCCTAAGTATATTGCGAGTAAAGAAATTTTGAATAACATCAGACAAAATTAATATGATTATGATTACTATTACTATTGTGAACTCCTGGCGTGTAATTTCTGGTGTATACCAATGACATCGATATCATCGGTAACAAAAACGTCGAAGTCTGTCCTGCCTTTTCCAAGTTGGGTAAAGAAGCAAAGCGATTGGGTTTGGTGATCAACGAAGACAAGACGAAGTATCTCCTGTCATCAAACAAAGAGTCAGAGCAGTCCCGCCTTGACACCCACATTACTGTTGCCAGTTGTAATATCGAGAAAGTAGAGAATGTCGTTTACTTGGGAACCAGCATTAACACCGATAATAATGTCAGTATGGAAGTACAATGCAGAATCACTCTAGCCAACAACTGCAACTTTGGACTGAATAGGTAATTCGGGAGTAAAGTTCTCTCTCGACCTACAAAAACCACACTCTATAAGTCACTCATCATGCCCATGCTGGTATATGGCGCAGAAGCTTAGACAATGACAACATTCGATGAGACGGCTCTTGAAGTATTGGAGAGAAAGATCTTAGGGAAGATTTACAGGACTCTGCGCGTTGGCGACGGGAGTACCGCAGACGATGGAACGATGAGTTGTATGAGCTTTACAACGAAATAGACATAGTGTATTGAATGAAAATACAGCGGCTCCGCTGGCTTGGCCACGTCGTTCGAATGGGAAGCGACGTTCCATTTCTCAAAGAATTAAACTCGCACTCCGCTGGTGGTAGCAGAGGAAGAGGGAGAGACCAAGTGGATAAGAACTTGGCTTCACGGGGCATTTCCCATTGTCGTCAGTTGGCACAGAGAGAAACGACTGGCGTTCTTTGTCGACCTCGACCAAAATAGCTTAGGCGTTTACAGCGCCAAATAAGATTGATTATTTATGGCAACGGTTTGTTCAAACAATTATATAACCTTAGCTATCGCTTCGCCTAGAATTGCTACCAGGTGGAAACATTGTTAACCCTTCGATTTGTGAGAAGGTCCCTAGGGACCTTTTCGTATTTCATGTGCCTATATCTTTTTGTTCAATGCATTTTTGAAAAGAATTTATACATGTATTCCAAGAATAAATTAAGCTGAATCGTTTAAAATAAGTTTCGAAGGGATACGGGATCACGTTCGAGTGTTATTGAGATTTCAACATATATAGTACGGGGATTAGTGACAAGGTCCCTAGGGACCTTGTACAATTTTAGAAGAAATAACAAGTTACTTGTCTTCATGTTTTGATTTTTTTTTCACTTGTTCTTCAAATTATTTCATTCCTAATATATATGCAGGACGTTAATTTAATCAAAAGACAACATAAATACCAAAGAAGTTGCACATGTACAGTCGAAACATCGAGCAACTCTTTGTAGGTCCCTAAGGACCTTCTCACGAATCTAACGTCATCGGCTCACTCATCGGAGGGTTAATTCAGCTCTTAAGCTACCATTGAACATATAAATCATCGAAACTCCTACTTGCAATATTTCCAGAACATCCGGTATGGAAAAAGTAGTACAAAAATTTAAACTAATTATTTGAGATCAGTGCACGATGGCACATACAAAATTGCTTGAGGTCCTTCATCCATTGTCGAGGGATTTGCATGGAAACGTCCAACCATTCGGGAATGTATTGATATTGCCCTTAGGATATTTTACGCAAACATTGTCTGTAATTTCTTGATTAACACTAGATAACTGCTTACCTGAAATAGTCAACATTGTGGCTAGACGAACATACATATATACACTGCAGCCGAGGGATTTTCGCGACAAGTACTGGACATTAGGAACGGAAAGCTGCCAGCTAACG
>NW_016157694.1:100708-104719 GCF_001687245.7 Rhagoletis zephyria | reverse complement strand
AGTGTGGTTTGTAAGCAGTAGCTTAATACCATGCCAAAAATTACTCCGGGAGTGGAGTGTGGGTGATGCTCAAAGCACCGTGTGATAGCCAAGCTGGGTTAGCGTTGACCATAGCTGAAAATGCCAGCGACTTATCACTTCAGCGAAGAGATAATTGAGAATTGCATAAAAAATGCATACCCAATTAAACACGACCGAAGTGCCTTTAAAAACAAGTGGGTCTGTGTGTTGGCTGTTCTTTGTTTAAGCGGGATATGCATAAGTCGCTTAAACAATAACATATGCGTCGATAAACACCGTTGTGGAAGAAGACGAATCAGTTAATTATCCAACGGAATTTTTTAAATCGATTGATCTTCCAGGGATGACCCCACATACTGAATTGAAAATAGGTGTACCAATTATAACGTTGCGGAATATTAATCAGCTAAAACTCCGCAACAGTACGCGACTCGCAGTTAAGAAATTGATGAAGAACGTAGTGTAAGTAAAGATTTTTACGTGGCCTTTCAAAGGTGAAGAATTCCCATGATTCCGACCGATACACCATTTCAATTTTAAAGATTGCAGTTCCGAATTCGATTGACATTCGGAATCACAATCACTATTGCTCAAGGTTATTCTTTGGAAAAGTATGGTTTAGAGTGAGATGCGGATTGGTTCTTAGATGTTGCGTGTTCCCGTGTCGGCAAACCAGATATCCTTGATATCACTGCAGAGAATAGAAACACGACGAATATTGTGTGCACACAAATACTTATTACAAAATCAAACTCATCTGAAACGTATGCTTTGTTTCGTTAATAATTTATCATCCATGTAACAGGAATATGCCACAGCAAAGCGTGGCAGGGTATAGCTAGTATGCATATAAATATGTGAATATTATATTAGGGCAGCATTTTAAACAACAAATAAATTTTATTACATACATACATAAGCATAGATTGTGGAATGAAATATTTTTTAGAGTTATATACATACATATGTACAGACATAACATTTTAAATTTTTCGAAAGCCTATACCCGTCAGTGTGGGACTTTAACCCGAACTAAAACTCCTACTGAACAAGTACGAAACCCCCCGGTACCATCGTCAAGTATTTTTTGGGAGGCGGTTGAGCACTAGGCTCGCACGTTCGTTCCAGTCGGTTGTACTCAGTCCTGGGCTACACCTAGTAGGCTTTGCCACGTCTTGTTTAAAGAGAAAGATCCTTTTGTAAAATTATTTTTTATTATCTCTTAGATACAACTTATTATCTTCGCTTTTATAGGCAGTAAGAACAAATACCTTAAAATGACGGCCTGCCTTATACTGGTATAGCATTGAGCAGACTTGCATAAGAGACGAGGCCCGTATACGTATGTATGTATACTGCCTTTGCGGTTGGAACGGTCTAGGTTCCAATCCGCATCAACGCCCCGTGTAAACGAAATTCGAAACTGAACTTTATTTGCGGCTGGAACGCCCTAGGTTCCAGTCCGCGCCTACTATCGAACGCGCAAATTTTTCGCGATTGCCACCTGGGCGGCTGGAACGCCCTAGGTTCCAGTCCGCGCCTATTTTTCGATTGCACAAGTTTTCAAGATTGGTACCTGGGCGGCTGGAACGCCCTAGGTTCCAGTCCGCGCTTACGCTATGATTGGTAAGTTTCATGTTCAAGGGACGGTCTGAGAGCTCAAGTTTCTTAGCCCTCTTACTCGGGCGGCTGGAACGGTCTAGGTTCCAGTCCGCGCCTACGCTTTATAATAATAATAGATTGGCGCTTACACATATGTTAGTGTTTGGCCGAGCTTCTCCTCCGATTTGTGGCGTGCGCCTTGATGTTGTCACACAAAGCGGAGGGACCTACAGTTTTACGCCGACTCCGAACAGCGATTGTATTTTTATGAGAAGCTGTTTTTCATGGCAGAAATACACTCGGAGGTTTGCCATTGCCTGCCGAGGGACGACCGCTGTTAAGAAAAAACCTTTTTTCAATATTTTTGCGATGTTGCTTTGACCAGGGTTTGAACCCAGGCATTGTGGAGTGGAAGCGCGCACTGCTTACCACTACACCACAGCGGCCGCGCCTACGCTTTGGTTGGTGAAAATCATAGTTTGGTAACAGTCCTCGGCTATGGGCTATGCTAAGAGTTGGCTTAACNCCGAACTAAAACTCCTACTGAACAAGTACGAAACCCCCCGGTACCATCGTCAAGTATTTTTTGGGAGGCGGTTGAGCACTAGGCTCGCACGTTCGTTCCAGTCGGTTGTACTCAGTCCTGGGCTACACCTAGTAGGCTTTGCCACGTCTTGTTTAAAGAGAAAGATCCTTTTGTAAAATTATTTTTTATTATCTCTTAGATACAACTTATTATCTTCGCTTTTATAGGCAGTAAGAACAAATACCTTAAAATGACGGCCTGCCTTATACTGGTATAGCATTGAGCAGACTTGCATAAGAGACGAGGCCCGTATACGTATGTATGTATACTGCCTTTGCGGTTGGAACGGTCTAGGTTCCAATCCGCATCAACGCCCCGTGTAAACGAAATTCGAAACTGAACTTTATTTGCGGCTGGAACGCCCTAGGTTCCAGTCCGCGCCTACTATCGAACGCGCAAATTTTTCGCGATTGCCACCTGGGCGGCTGGAACGCCCTAGGTTCCAGTCCGCGCCTATTTTTCGATTGCACAAGTTTTCAAGATTGGTACCTGGGCGGCTGGAACGCCCTAGGTTCCAGTCCGCGCTTACGCTATGATTGGTAAGTTTCATGTTCAAGGGACGGTCTGAGAGCTCAAGTTTCTTAGCCCTCTTACTCGGGCGGCTGGAACGGTCTAGGTTCCAGTCCGCGCCTACGCTTTATAATAATAATAGATTGGCGCTTACACATATGTTAGTGTTTGGCCGAGCTTCTCCTCCGATTTGTGGCGTGCGCCTTGATGTTGTCACACAAAGCGGAGGGACCTACAGTTTTACGCCGACTCCGAACGGCGATTGTATTTTTTATGAGAAGCTGTTTTTCATGGCAGAAATACACTCGGAGGTTTGCCATTGCCTGCCGAGGGACGACCGCTGTTAAGAAAAAACCTTTTTTCAATATTTTTGCGATGTTGCTTTGACCAGGGTTTGAACCCAGGCATTGTGGAGTGGAAGCGCGCACTGCTTACCACTACACCACAGCGGCCGCGCCTACGCTTTGGTTGGTGAAAATCATAGTTTGGTAACAGTCCTCGGCTATGGGCTATGCTAAGAGTTGGCTTAACCACGGGTGATACGCCGCTGTCTCTCTAGGTCCCTCAGTTCCTTCAAAATTGAAGTTAGTGTGTCGCTGGTTGATGCCCATTCTTTGGCTGTGGCGTAAACACCCCTCCAACCGCTAGTTTCAGTTGGTTCATCTGCCGATAGAATCGAGGGAATTCAAAGAATACGTGGTGCACATCTTCTTCCACACCATTTCGACAGAAGTCGCAGTACGGGCCGTGCTTATGTTTGAGTTTAAGTAGGTATGCCTTAAAACAGCCAAGACCACTAAAGAAGTGACTAAGATAAAAATCTACTTCGCCATGCGTTCTATCAAGCCAGGGTACCAGATTTGGTATGCAGCGATAGGTCCAACGACCTTTAGAGGTACTATTCCACTTGTTTTGCCACATGCATATTTATATATGTACGTATGTACGTATTTTTGTATGCATGTTTTTATATACAGGGTGTCCCAGAAGTAACGTGCCAAACTTTAGGGCAAGGTAGGTGGGGGGATGAGCTCACTGATAAACAAAAAATTTTCAGGTAAAAGTGTCACCGTTTTTGAAATATTTACATTTTTTCGAATTTAAAAAAAATCGTGCCTTTTCATGTGTTTTCTTTAACTGCAACTACAAACCGGGCAATACTTAGTAAATTTTTTATGTAAAATACTTCCAGATAGTTGCCTCTCCATACTCAAATGCAATGTAGTTAAAATATATTAAGGAACCATCATAAAATTAGGACTATTTCTGGATTTTTAACTTTTTGATATTTT
>NW_016157694.1:95393-99632 GCF_001687245.7 Rhagoletis zephyria | reverse complement strand
TATGTTAACTTATAAAATGTCAAATGAAAACAGCTTATTTTGTTTGCTTTTGAAGACGGTTACTTTGATGCCGATATAAAGCCGTAAGTATAAACACTTGAGCGAAATGTGTACGGTGTCAATGCGTTTCAATTAAGTCGATTATTCTGTGCGTATAAACGTAGTAATAGTATTAATAACACAATGTTCGAAGGGTCCAATTTCACAAAATCCACTTTCACTAATTCCGGTAAGTAACATAAAATAATGTCAAGAGCAAGTAATTATGTACCTTTGTACTATTTAGCATGTCATTTGACGGTAACAAGAGCAAATTCAATTTAAATCTATTAAATACATTCTAGCGTGTCTCAGTCCTTTACCCACAAAAGCGGCTATAACTTTTTTTTCTATTCAAAACAGTAAGTGTGGCACCTTTCTGAAATCTTTATTAAATGAGCAATTTTTTTATGTAATGTAAAGTTATAGCTCAGTACATTTTTTTTTCACCCGAGATAGTCAAAGTTGGGGAAGAAAATATCAAAAAGTTAAAAATCCAGAAATAGTCCTAATTTTATGATGGTTCCTTAATTTATTTTAACTACATTGCATTTGAGTATGGAGAGGCAACTATCTGGAAGTATTTTACATAAAAAATTTACTAAGTATTGCCCGGTTTGTAGTTGCAGTTAAAGAAAACACATGAAAAGGCACGATTTTTTTTTAATTCGAAAAAATGTAAATATTTCAAAAACGGTGACACTTTTACCTGAAAATTTTTTGTTTATCAGTGAGCTCACCCCCCCACCTACCTTGCCCTAAAGTTTGGCACGTTACTTCTTGGACACCCTGTATGTATGTACATACGCATGTATTTTGTCTTTACAGAGAAAAGTAAGTAATGAAGATATTATAATCGTTTGTTCCGCAGAAACAAAAAACAAGTAAGCACTTGTTAACACCCCAAAATAGTTTGCTACTTGTAGCAGTTATGCTGTATACCTGAATGAAATATAATTCTTGGTGAAAAAATTTATTTGTGGTCTTTTGTTCAAGGACATATGTACATATGTAGGTATGGATATGTAGCCATGGGAAAATTTGCGTAAACAAAGAAGAGGGGCCGGTTCACATACAACTTTGGCGTTGCGTTGGCGTTGAATTTCTAAGCAGCCGCAACGCGAAAGTTCTATCTGAACCAGCCTTAATTATCAAATACTATTTAACACCCCAAATAGTAGTTTGTATTTTCTAAATACGTACATATGTATGGGGACTAAACCAGGAATATTCATTTGAAAATGCTAATGTCGTACTCGTTTATGAAATGAAAGACAAAATAATGATTTTTGTAAATATTATATTCTCATTTATATATATGTAGCATAGTTACTTAGCCGAATTACGTAGTAATTACTTGTATGTAAGAATACAAACACAAATTATTTATCAGAAGCATTGCCCCTTACACATTGAAAAAAAGTAATAAAAGCCCTCAAAAAAGCAAACCCTTAACAGCGAAAAAAGTGTTTTAAAACCCGCATAAAAAAGAACCGCATAAAAAGAGACCTTACAGCCGCACCCAGAGTCGTTTAATGATTACTTCATTGATTACTGAATTGAATTACTCAGTAACGATTTGAAAAAATTCCCTCTCAGAGTCAGTTAATGATTCGTTAAAGACATTTAATGAACATTAAAGTTAAGTAAACAAAAACCTTTACTTAAGTTTTAACGAATGATTTTGAAATTTTTTGTTTGTTTTCAATAAATTTCAATTTCGGTAGCGTTGCTGTAACAGTGCCAATGGCCCAGTGAGCAGAACACTTTCGCGCCATTCAAGAGATCCGAGTTCAATCCTCGGAAAGGTTTTTTTTTTAATAAATATTATTTTAAGTTTTATTGCTTAGAAAATTCATATTTTTTATTTTATTTAACGTTTGAGAATTTTTGATTAATGTTTTTTCTTTTACTTTCAGTTTCTCAAATTTTTAGTTTTTCCTCTTTTTTTCATTTCGTTTAGTTTTTAGAAAACTTATTGCTAAACGATAAATATAATAACACTATTAGCACATCTTTCAATTAGTTATTCGAAATACAGAAAAGGGATTTCAAGATAGTTGCCGAAATATAAAGACTTTTGTCTCTCGAAAGACTGAGGTGAGTTGAAAGACAGATACTAGAATTGGCCTGTTATTGGTCTTGTTTGTCTTTTAGCAAACAATTTAATTTAATTAAAAAAAAAAAAATTTCCTTTTTAAACTAATAAAATCTATAAATCCAAACAAAATTAGATCAAAAAAGCAAAAAAATTCAATAAAGATAGTTTATAAAAAATAAACAAGAAAAAAAAATTAAATAAAAAAGGAAACAGAAAATTTTCCTGCCTTAGGACTCGAACTCGCACCTCTCGAATGGCACGCCAGTGCTCTGTTCACTCAACTATTGCGGCTGTTGAGGCAGCGCACGCAAAATGATATAAATACATTTTTTTATATTTTATTTCAAACTGAACGAAAAAAGTGAGTGATGCCACAAAAATGAAGGGCCGCAACTGGGGTCATACTTAATTTTTTTATTTCATAATTTTTAACTCTGAGAGGAAACATTAATTAACAGATTTAACGATCATTAGTTAAGTGCCCATTAGAGCTAATTTAAGGAACGTTTCTGAGTGAAATTTTATAAGAAATTATTGAACATTAAAAAAATTATACCCACATAGATATGTATGCACATATGTGCATACCTAGCAGACAAAACTGGTCCAAATAGCACGCATCTATCCTTCTGTGCATGAGAATATATACATAAATAAATACATACATATGTGTATATACATATGTATATATATACATATCTGCATGTGTGCGTACAATCCTTTACTCGAAATTCTCAGTTAATGCAATTTTTATCCCATACATTTTTGCTGACCAAACAACCCGTTTGCCTGTCTAATCTGCTTGCCTCATTTGCCTCGCTCGTTTGCTCGCCTCATTTTCCTCGCTCGTTTCCTCGCCTCGCTCGTCTACTGCTGCAAATGAGTGCCTCGCTCGCAACGACGCCCTCGCGAGGGCAGAGCTAATGAGCTCCTCGTTTGCTTGCCGCACTTCCCTCGCACTGCCCTCGTTTGCTTACTCGCTCGCTGGCTGCTCAGCGCGTGCGCTCGTACTTAACGAGTGCTAGTTTTCAAGCAGCCTCGCTTGTTGCTCGTGAGTTGCGCAAGCTCAGAGCAAACTAAGGAGCGAGCGAGGGCTAAAATGAGGCAAATCCGAACCCTAGTTTTAATGTGGGAAACAATGATATGTTTTAAATAAGGCAAATCGGAATATGCGCTCTCTGGGAAGACAATGCGTGTAATTATTGTACCATGATTTCAAACCCATTTATTTATTATTTATTTCATGGTAGGAGAGCTTCTTAAACAATATAGAAGCAATTATTTCGATTCAAATTGGTGAAAAGTAATGAATCTCTAAATCCCGGCACTAATCCCTTATTACCTTTTTAAAAACGAAATAAAATCAATTGACATTATTTCTCTTTCAAACATTAAATTTGCTTAGCTTCGCGGCGGCCCGCGTTAGCGCGCCACACGGCGCGCGCCGCGCTCGCGCCCCGCGTACCCCGCGCGACCGGCGCGCACATCACGTCACGCTACGCCGCGGCCCCCCCTTCCCCGTCTCCCGCCGTGCTGTAACGCAGGTGGATTTATTTTTTGTATACGTTGAAATAAAATTTTTATTTATTTTAAACATCCAGGACTTATATTCAATAATACCCTCTATCTGCACATTTTTCAAAAAGATGAGATTCTGATATAAAAATCCACCTAAGCTTTAACTGTCATCAGTGATATTAATGTTACCTTATATAACGACAGGTAATAAGTCCCACATGGTTTCTAAAATCACAAATTAGTTATTGTGCAAATTGCAGATAGAGGGTATTAATGAATTCAAGCCCTCGATATTTCACCTTTTTATATTTGTAAGTTTTTGGAAGCAGGGATGCCAACTTGGCTCAAACCGTGCCATTTGTCCCTATTTTACTTCAAATGGCACTTAATTTTTCAATTTGGCATAATTTATTATTTTTCTCTTTGCCACATTTTGGCACTTTTTTATCCTCAATATGGCACCTCATAACTAAGGATAGTTGGCAGCCCTGATTGGAAGATTTCTGCTGTGTTTTGGGGCAACAACTTGTCTGCAGTAAAAAAGCATATAATTTGTGTTTCAAAAGTGTGTGAAAACCAAT
>NW_016157694.1:75803-88467 GCF_001687245.7 Rhagoletis zephyria | reverse complement strand
TGATTATTAGCCGTCATCGATTCGCCATCCAAGATATTTTAACGCCCTTGAGTCACAAGTATATACAAGTATATTTTATCAATCATACCGATAATGTCATGTATTAAAAGAATTAAAAATGAAAATGAATAAAAAAATTAAATCAGCAAAATGAATAAAATTAAGTGAAATTAATGTTTAATTTCTAACCTAACCTACATTTGTATGTGTGTAACTGAATCGCCTTTATATATAAAAATATTATCCTAATTTCCGAGCTTGACCCCCTAGTCTGTTATTAGAAAAAGAGATTAGCCATGCAAAATTATAATTAAAAATATCTCAGATTAAACCGATAACTTTTTGGTGTCCAACCCAGTTTTATCGATTATACTTGCGAAAAAGAGGAGGAATGGAAAGGTATTTTAATAAAATATTCAGTTAAAATATATTTTAATGGCCTAATATGTGGTGCAAAAAAAAAGTGACCACGGTGGCACAGAGAAGAAGCTTAACTTTTCCTCGAGTTGTGTGAATAACAAGCACAACCAATTTGACAGCTAACGAGCTTTGATTGTGATTATATTTATATGTAAACGTACTTTTATGCTTTGCCGTTCGCATATGTATACACATCAAATTTCATGAGTACATAGTACTCACGCTTTTTTTTTTCTATGAATCGACATACTTTAAGCATTGTTGACGCTATTTCCATTTGAATGAGGAAATAGCATCAATGACTTTATTTCCAAATTTTTGTTGACTTTATTTCGCTTTTGAAAAGGTAATAATGTCAATTGACTTTATTTCGCACCAGGGTGGGAAATAAAGTCAATTGACCTTATTTCCATTGACCTTATTACCTGTCACCCGTCCCGAAAATCCCGGGATCGGAAATTGCCGAAAAATTAACATTCCTAATACACACATATAAATTCATGGCCGTATTTAAGGAAAGTCGCCTAAATTCGACAATTTTTATACGATTGCAATAAATAAGGTATCAGTTTATTTGAAAGTAGATTAAATTTTAGATAGTACTCCATATATAGAAATTGTAGAAATTAGAAAAAAAGCATTTTCGATGGGCACCCTAGTGTACACTGATATTAAAATGAATAACAAATTTTTTTTATGAACTATATTTTATTTATATACCACAATATTGTTAAAATCAAGGACTCTGGCGTTTTAAGGTATTATCTTTTACTTACATTCATAATTTTGCTTTGAATAAAAATGTGCCGAAAAGTACTGACTTTTTAGAATGAAAAAGTCTAGCGTACTGATTTCGCGCATAAAAAATCTGACAACCCTGGTTGTTGTAGTCGGTTGTTGTTGTCCGTTCGGGTGATCGTTGTTGTAGCCAATAAGGCTAGTGCGATGGCAGCCGTCAAATTATTGTTACCTGTTGTTGTATGTGTAGCTGGTTGTTGCGGTTGTTTTTACCGCTGCTCCTGGGTTAGCCGTTGTTGTAGTTGCCGTAGTCGTTGCTGCTGTTGCCGCTGTTTTGCGGTGTTGCTCAGGTGGGATTACTATTGTTGTTGTTATTTCCACTCCTCCGCGCCCGGTCCTAGAAGGGGTTAGCGGTGCGAAGCATAGTGACGCAATCCCCGAAACTATTTATCTGCCTTATAGTTAATGCAATTTTTATTGCTTGTATTCGACGAAATTGTTTGTCAAGTTGACTACTGTTCGAACACACGTTTATTTGCTTATTTGCCTTCGTAGAATTTCACAAAAGCTGATTTTTTTCTTAGTTTGCGTTTTTTTCTACGCATATGCGATTCTTTTATTGCTTTACGCAATTCCACTGGGTTTCACAATTTAATTTGACTTTAATTTTCACTTCACTTCACCTTTTTTGGGTTTTTTTTTCGTTTCGCCACCCAACTGTTGCGCGACCTTCAATCGTTGAATCTGACATATATACAAATGGCCGACTGTGGAGTTGGTCGCTGTGTTATCGATATGTACCATTCAGTCCGTTTGGGTTTATTTATTCTTCTTTAGATTTATAGGAAAATTAAGGAGATGTATATTGAGTTTAAAGTACATAACAGATTTACGTGAGGGTAAATGTAGATAAGGCGTTAAAATTTAATAATTAGTTTTTTGATTATTAGTTGATGATCAATAACAATTAATAATTAGTTATTCTGTTGCAGGTAAACCTAACTTGACACTTTATTAACTTTCTTTATTGACTATTATAAAAAAGCTTAGTTTCGGGGAATGCCACCAAAGACCTGCCTAGGTTGAGTGTCTTAAAGGTCGGGGAGCATGATATCGTAACTTTTAACAAAAAAAAAAACATTGTTTGTCATGAAAGGGGAAAAAGATATTGTGTAAAGTTTTATTTTATAATGAACGGCTGCATGTATATCGATTTTTGGGGGCCATCTCTACATCACGCGTAATTTGGTAACGGGAGTCTCTCGTGATTTTTGTAACGGCAGTTTTGCAGAAATTTTTGGGTATCGCAGTCGCGCGAAATCCTTTTGGTGACGCCACCAATGAGATCACGCCACGTTATTGTCCTATAGAGTGCCTTGTCTAAAAGTGTTGTCGTCTCTTTTCCGATTTTACGCTTTTTATGTGCTAGCTGGTAATGTTCCCTGTAGTGGCAACCCCGCCACGAATTGTCAAGGTGTCAGACTCTCATTGGTAGTTTTAGCGTTGCCGTACGCTCTGGACCATAGTAGATGGTGAATTTGTATGGCACAGTACCGGGTGCACTATACGCCGAAAAATAAAATATTTAGATTTCTGTGCGGCGAACAGTAACCCATAACAATATTTTTTTTTTCTAGTATTTGATGGATTTTTCTTCCATTTTGACAAATTGTTTACCATTATTACTTTTTAAAAACTCAAGAAATGCCCAGAAAATTATTTTAAATTTGCTTTTATTTGGAGCGCACTTTTCTTCAATTTGGCCACGATCGAAGCTACTCGTAGTAACGCTACTTCAGAAAGATGTTCTTCAACCCTTGGCCGGTTGAAAACATGGCTGTGTAGTACCAGGCTGAAGGGTGTAGAATTTTGGCACATAAACTAAGATGTTAAAATTGACATGGTTTAGCAATTAAAACTAGTATGATCGGGGATCTGAACAATTTGCTAAAATAATTCCATCCTTCAGTCGAAAAATGTTGTAAGTAAGAAACATACTTTAATAAACACAATGTAGAATTTTTTCTCGTATTATTTTTTAAAAGATTTTATGAACATATAATTTTTATATTACTACTTGCATGCTTGCAACATTCGGTATCCGCCGTTCCAAGATACCTCTTCTAGTGAAGTACTAATAGCGTTTTCTTTTCTACACGAATATGGTTCCATACCGAGGTGCGAAAGTCTGTTAAAGTTGCACTTGACCCTGTGAAATTGGGTGACAGGTAACAAGGTCAATGGAAATAAGGTCAATTGACATTATTACCTTTTCAAAAGCGAAATAAAGCCAACAAAAATTTTGAAATAAAGTCATTGACGCTATTTCCTTATTCAAATGGAAATAGCGTCAACAATGCTTAAAGTATATCGATTCATAGAAAAAATGGTGTTCTTACAATAAACATTGCCCCGTAAGTGTTGTTTTTTAATAGATGAAAAAGATTATTGCCAAATCCTCAGTGTTGTGATATTAATCCACACACAATTATGAACTACCACCATTTGATTTTATTAAAAAATTTAAATTACGAATATGTAAAAACACGATGCGAAAAACTAAACGACTGCGCACAGCTGGAATACGAGAAATATATATATAGTTAAAAAGGATATGAGGTGGGTTTTGTCGAGGGCTGAGGTATGCTCAGCCGCTCCAGAGTCCAGCGAAGGTCCCACTAACCCCCACGAAATAAAACACAATGATTTATGTATTAAGTCGAACACACCCACACACACACGCGGCTATCTAGAAGGCCGGCAACTTGTCGTGCAGGGGAGAGCGAAAGATAAAGAGAGAGAGTCGGCAGTCGGTGTCGGAGATTATTCGGCGGGTAATTGTACGGCGACGGGAGTGCTACTAGTGACAGCAAGATTGGCAGTGGTACGCGTCAGTCGTAGCGAAGAGCGTGGCAATGAGAGCAGTCGCGGTGGTTGTGACGGCGATGGCTACGACGGAAGCCTGCAGTTCCTTTGAAGTGGTGGTGGAAGCCTTAGCGGTGACGTTGGCAGTGGCCCATATAATGATGAGAGCGGCAGTGGTGTTGTATGCGGCCCTGATTGTGGCGAAGGGTAAATGCGGCCTTTTTTAACTACGACGGTGACAGCGGTACTGGGCGACGATGGTTGACGTTCGCAGTAGCGATTACCGTACTCAATACGCGTAGTAGCGGCGGCCTGGGGCGACGATAATTGCGGCGGCCCCAGTGGTAAAGACAGTCGCAGGGGGCGCTGATGGTGGCAACGGTGACAGCGGCCCTGGTTGGCGATAGTTAGCGTTCGCAGTCCTTTGTGATGGTGGCGGGCGGCCCACGGTTGTAGCATCGGCCTTGGAGGCGGCAGCGGTGCTGGCGGTCCAGATTGATGATACCTACGGACAACTGATGATTAGTTCGGTCCCCCAGGGCATCGAAAGGTTGCCCAGTCCCCCCGTATGTACTCGTGGCCGCTAGGTGCTGCAGGTAAGTGTTTCGCCCCCCTTCAGCGCCCATTATCCGCGCGGTATCGCAAGCAGGCAGGGGTGCTCGGAAATGGGCAAGACCAAACGGACCACGCCCCCTGTCTGCTTGAGACTGTATCCAAAAATTGGTCTACCCCATAATGGTTTTGGGGTGTTGCCTGAGGGGTATTCCCCCCCTTGCAGCCCCCTTCAACCAATCAGTCTTCCTCCGAGGAGGAAAGCCAAGAGCGCCCCAAATAGGCCCGAAGCCCAGGATGCGCTCCGTGCTTACCTACGGACAACTGGTGCTGGTTGAGTTCATGCTGGAAGCTTTAGCTCTGGTTTTGTATGAGCTGTTTGAGAAGTGAGTGGGCTTATTCCGCGTTATGTGTTTTGTGTAGCGAATTTCTTCCATATGTTGGTGCACATGATTATCCAAGTTGGCGTTTGCGAAATTTGTATGAGCTTACCATGCCAGCTTCGTGTATGCGTATGTATGCATGTATGTATGTACGTAGGGTGCTTTTAGTCTCGTTGGTATGTTAGTTTGTGTGTACGTCTACCAGGATGTATGTACGTATGTTTATATATTTGTACTTATGTGCAGTTGTAAGGCGTATGCTAGGGTGATGTCGAATATGTTATTGTAGCGTAGGCGAAGCTACGTTACAAGGAGGTCTCACTAAAAGAAAAGCAAAGAAAGAAAAAAACCATGCAAGAAACTCTAATTGAAATTGCTGCTAGGAAAGAGGAAGCCAGGGAGAAGCGGCATAAGGAAAGAATGGAGAAAGCTACAAGAATCGAAAGCCTTATGGAAAAATGTTTGCCTGAAAGAAAACCAGCTTAAAGCTGTGGATGTGCGAGATAAAGTTATTAAATCAGGCTTAAATTGTATATGCTGCTTATTATCCATAAATTTATAATATATATTTTTAGCTCTTTGTTTGCAGGCTTCTGTAAATGGATGTAAATTTATTGCAAGTGCCTTTTGTTTCCGGCCCAAGTTTCACCAAATAACATTTTCACTGGCGCCTTTCGCTCATTTACAACAACTTCCTTTTCTCCATCCCCATATTGGCCATTGACGGCCAAATCCACATCACCTTTATACGGCGTGTTCGGAAACACTGCTCTTGCTAGTGGTTCGAATTTCGGAGAAACTTCAACAGCAACAACGGCACATTCGATTTAAGTAAGCAAATTCGAATAATTAGAGATTAAATGCTGAAAAACATACACATCTGTTTTCAGCTTTGACAACCCTGTATGTACCTTATATTAGACCAGCATTATGAGTAAAATTATTTTAATCAGAAATTAATCATTATTTATGATTTCTATTTTTTTCGCTCAAGAATAATGATTATTACTAATTTTTATTTTTTCACTCCACGGAAATGATTATTATTTCATTTTTATTTTTTTGATCACAGATAATAATTATATGATTTTTTTCGCTCGGAGATAATAATTATTATCAAGTTTTATTTTGCCGCTTAAAAATAATGATTGAAAAGGCCAGACAGACGCAACTTATTGAAATATCGACCTGAAAATGTTGAGACTTATTCCGTTTATTAGGGTGTCTCTACCTCTGAAAGGGATACGACGGAAATCACGCTGGTATAGCTTTTGATTTTTTTGAGTGATAATTATACTTAAGTTAAAAAATAAAACTCAATAATTATTATTATCATTGAGCGAAAAAATAAAAATCATAAAACAATCATTATTTTTGATTGAAAAAATAAAAATCAAGTAATAATAATTACCTTTGAGCGAAAAATCGATAGTTTTCCAGCTCTAGTACAATCAACCAGTTATTAATTGTATTCGTAGTAATTAACAATTAATTAATTGTTAAAATATTAGTTGTCAAAATATTAATTGTCCTTACAATCAAAATTTGTCCAACACTGCGTTGGACCAGAATGAGAAAATCACTTGAACTTATTTTATATTCTGTTAAAGCCTACAAACCAAAATATGTAAATTCAACACGTTACTACCTCTCGTGATTCCCATAAGTTTTTTAATTACCTATGTATGTACGTTCCGATTGAACTACTTTGAATAAGACTGAAATTCTTGGGTACTGAATTACCACTGAATTACTACTACAGTACTGAATTACTTTGTTACTCTTTGAATCAAATGAACATGATCTCCCTTATTTGCAATAAATACGAAAGTTTGTATTAAATAAAATTTTTAAATATTTTTTTATTTAGATTGTCTTCGATTTTTGATTAATTTCACTTAATAAAACATTTTTTATTTTTATGAAAGTTTTTAAATGATAAAAGCTGTGGCACAAAAGCAGGAACGGCTCAGACAAACGCGTCAAAAAAGAGACTTTATTTGGCTTCTTTTTATTTCGCCAAGCTCGGTAAGAGCGGAGTCATTTACTTCGGATGGAAAATTTTGCTCCTGAACGGTACAAGGTTCAACGCAGTATTCTTACCTATCAATAACATCCTGTTTGTCTATGCAAATATTATGAAGTACACAGCATGCCATTATAAACCTCGCTGTAGTTTCAACTTCATGAATCTAATCGCTTAAGTTGCCAGAAGCGACATTTCAACAATCCAAAGGCGTTTGCTATTCGAACCCGAGTTTGACTAAATTTGTAATTGTACGTGTTTTCTTGCTCAGTTAAATTCCCGTAATCCCTATATGGCATTAACAAGTAATTTCGGATCGGATAAGCAGAATCACCTAACAGATGATATATTGGTAGACAAAGCTTTTGAAATTCCTTACCAATGAAGGATAACTTCAATACACACGAGTCATGCACTTTACTCGGCAGACCAGTGAAAACATCTAGAAATTTTAAATTTGCATCAAATATACCCTGCATAGTCACGGAAATAGTATCGTGCCTATTTATATATGTTGGGCGAATTTTATGCTTCGGCGCCCTTGTCGAGGTATAAGTTCCATTAGTGCAGCCTAATACGCTAGAAAAGCCACAGATTGCCCCAAAATCGTTTGCTATAATCTCTTTTTCAGCAGCGATTTAAATTTATGATGTTCGGTGAAAGCTCAAGCAGAAACGACATAACATTATTTAGCACGTTATGGGCACAAGAATATGACATATTAAATAGATTTCTAACTTCGCGTATAGTTGTTTTATTGCTGCAAAACCTAAATAAGAAAATTATTTACAATAAGTGCATACATACATATGTATAGCAATCATTCCATTTTTACCATAAAAACAATAACACATGCGTGTTTGGCTGTGTTTGTGGTCTCCCCACTTTGTAATTTCTCCTTACGTAGTAGGAACTGCTTGTACATTTTGCAATTATATATTCCGCACTTTCACGTTCAACGCGAAAAATTTGCTTAAACTACAATTGCAGAAATATAAAAATATACAGTATATAAACAAAGGGAAATATTTGGTTATTTGTACCACTATTATGAGGTTTGGGGCGGAGGAAAAGGGGCGTGGTCCAAAAGCGCCAAAATGAAATGTCAAAAATGTGTACACTTCATCTGGGCTGCTTTGACGCTGCCGATATATGCGTGCTAAAACGAGACAAATAAGGTACTATTTTTGTGTGATATTGTTATTAATCAGCTAATTTAAAGGGCAATTATATCCCCCGTCGTTAGCAGAGAGGGCAAAATATGTTGCATTTTCCCATATTTTTAGGGTATCCCTGTGAGAAAAAATAGCTCTGCTCTCTGAAAATATTGCATTCATTTTACAAAAGAACACAGCATTTTAAAGGGCAGAATTTTATGGAGAAACGAAAACGCTATAACATTTTTAGCCCAATATGTATGTATCAGGGATGTTGCGAATATTTGCATTCGCATCATTTTACACATTCGCTTTCGCATTAAATGATACGAATGTTTTGCGAATGCGAATATGTACATGGGCAGAGGGTCCATTATAATATTGTTGAAATGGCTCTAACACTGTCTAACCAGTAGCTCGTTTCTGTAACAATTCTCTACCACGGCGAATCGAGATATGAATTCGCCGTCCTGTTCTCTACTGCTAATGAGTAGTAGAGAGTGACGTATATTCTCTACCAGTAGAGAAATAATCGGTAGAGAAAAGTTACAGAAACGAGCTACAGGGTGCGGACAATAATCGGTTAAGTAGTATATCAAGCAACATTGGCGGGCATTCAACAAGTACTGCTAAAAGTCGTATAAGCAACCTAGAAATAACATCTGATTCCTTCAGCGAAGGCTCGGATGTAGAATCTGGACGCATTAAAAAATTGGAAATCAAAGCTCAATTAGAGGCCCATCTTAAAGGTGATCTTGGTGAAAATCCTCTCGATTGGCGGAAAACTAAACTGAAATACGACAAAGTGATAGATCTGGCCGGCAAATATTTAAGCGCATCTTGCATAACCCAGCTTTAAGAAAACGCCTCATGGGAGAAAAGGCAGCAAAATAACTTTTTTTTTTAAATATAATATGCCCCTTTTGAACTTTGACTACTAGAGTAAAATACTAGACAGGGTGTCCCAGAACTCAACGTCAAGCCGAAACGGGGTGACAGGATTGATTGTAAACATCATGAGAAAAATCAAAAAAAAAAATCTATCCCATGCAGTTTGAAAATTATGGGCATTTAAGAAAAAACTAGAAATTTGGTCAAACGGTAACCATTTTTCGGTTATTGTGGTTAATTTTTATTATTTTTGTTCATTTAAACTTTGGAACCTTAACCCTAAATAACATTTCTAGAACCTACTCTCTAATTTAAGTTTAATACCTACATACATGAAGGCTATTTAGTTAGCCTGTACTAATACCTTTAAAATGTGTTATTACCTGCACATACATACGTAGTTTACATGCATACATACATACTAGGGATGTTACGAATGTCATATTTTTCATATTCGTGTATACATTTACATATAAATATAATCCCAATCAAAGCTCGTTAGCTGTCAAGTTGGTTGTGCTTGTTACTCACACAACTCGAGGAAAAGTTAAGCTGCTTCTCTGTGCCACCGTGGTTACTTTATTCTGCTATACATATTATACTAATTAAATATATTTTAACTTACTATTTTATAAAAAATGCCTTCACAAACCTCTTTGCCTTGATAGCGTAAATTTTTGTTTACTTTTACATTTGACATTCCTTCTCTTCTTCGCAAGTATAATCGATAAAACTATGTTGGACACCAAAAAGTTATCGGTTTAATCTGGGATAATTTTATATTTATAATTTTGTATGGCTAATCTCCTTTTCTATATATATACATAGATATGAACATGTATGTTCATCAGTTATCAACGGACCCAGTTAAAATGATTCAGTATTTTCTAAATTTTCGCTTTGCTTTTCATCAAGACTAAAACCATGCTACGAATATCAAAAACAATTGCAAAAAATTAGTTCATACATATGCATGTACATACAATCTTAAGTATGTATACATATAGGTACAAAGCCGTATGCATGCGCGGAGTTTTCAATCAGCAGTTATAATCAATTGTACCGCATTTCCTCTTACTCTGCATATGCCAAATGTATGCAACCATTTGCAATAGCAACTAAACACAGGGTGAAAATAAAAAATTTCTGCTGCAATACACATGCTCAACTTAAGTCATCGTTTTTAATACTTAAAAATTTTGTA
This sequence comes from Rhagoletis zephyria, assembly GCF_001687245.7. Lineage (NCBI taxonomy): Eukaryota > Metazoa > Arthropoda > Insecta > Diptera > Tephritidae > Rhagoletis > Rhagoletis zephyria. Next base: position 78,231 of record NW_016157694.1, on the reverse strand, counting down.
AATTATTAGAAAATTGAACGAATGCTTAATCTATACAGGGTGTCCAAGAACTCAACGTCAAGCTGAAACGGGGTGACAGGATTGATTGTAAACATCATGAGAAAAATCAGAAAAAAATCTATTCCATGCAGTTTGAAAATTATGGACATTTAAGAAAAACCTAGAAATTTGGTCAAACGGTAACCATTTTTCGGTTATTGTGGTTAAGTTTTATTATTTTTGTTCATTTAAACTTTGGAACCTTAACCCTAAATAACATTTCTAGAACCTAAGTTAAAAATAATGACACAATTGCCCCAAGTTTTCTAAAATTAAGACTATTTGTTAAACTATGAATTTAAAATTTTTATAATTTGTCGAATTTGAAAGGCCCTCCTTAAAAAAAAATGTACTAAGGTGCCTTGGCAAGTGCCATTAAAAGTTTGCACATTTAATCAGGATTGTAAAATGGTACAATACTTGTTAGTTTCATACTAAAAAAAAACTAGTAAAAAAATAAAAAGGTCAAGTAACCCGATTTTTGCTAACCCATTTTACTCAGTTCAATTGTTTTTTATTCGCACAAGCTCTTGGTAGGTTCTTAATTTTACGGCAAAATGATGAGAGAGATGGATAGTGGACATGTTTGTCATGAGCGAGCGTGACAGATAGTGACGCCACTTTTACCAAAGTCAACAAAAGTAAGTAAAATTAATAAAATAATGAAAAATCTAGTTTAGTTTAGGTTTATTGGAATAAAAGTCAGATAGGGAAATAAACTTTTTTTATTACAATAAGTGTTCAAACTATTTACCATCAGCCTCAATACCCGCCCTACATCTTCTTAAAAAAGATGTACTTATTAGCCGGGCATATCCTCGATAGTGGATGTCTTGAGAAATTCGTTCACGCAGCTCGGCTACGTTCTCAATAGGCTTTGAATAAACTTTTTCTTTGAGTACGCCCCAATAAAAAAAAATCTGGGGAACGAGCTGGCCACAAGATAGTGCCTGAACGTCCAATCCACCTTCCCGGATGTTCCTGGTCAAGGAAATCTCTTAATTGCACTGCGTAATGCGCTGGGCAGCCATCTTGTTGATACCACGTGTGGCGAAGATCTGTTAGTGGTAAGTCCTCTAACAAATTTGGACAATTTTCTCGTAAAAGATGTAGGTAATTCGTGCCATTCAAGTTCTCAGGTAGGTCTAAAGGCCCAATAATTTTGCCGTTTAAAATTCCGGTCCACAGGTTTACTGTAAAGCGATACTGGGGTCTGTCTTCTCGCATTAAATGTGGATTCGCCACATGCCACTCGTGAAAATTGTGTAAGTTTATGGAACCATCTTTTTTAAATGTAAATTCATCAGACCAGAGAATTTTTCGGATGAATTGGGGATTTTCAGTATGCCTCTGTAGCATTGTTCTACAAAATGAAATCCTTTCAGGATAATCTCGAGGAAGAAGACTTTGAACTCGTTATATGTGAAACGGATGCATTTCGGCTCTTTGTAAAATACGATGTGCTTTGCTTTTGGGTATTTCCGTTCTTTCTTCAATTCCACGAACGGAAATACTTGGGTCATCTGCGACCTCTTGCAACACTTCTTCCTCGTAAAGAAAGCGAGCTCTACCTACAGCCCGTATTTGATTCGGGAAATGGCCGCCCTCTGTGAGTGAACGGTGCACATTAACAAACACGCGGTGATCCGGATAGCGCTCTAAATTTGGATATCTTTCCCGATAAAGTCTAGCGGCGGCACTTGCGTTGCATCTGCATTCTCCATAAATGAGGTGCATGTTTACATATTCTTGTGAAGTGTAGCGCGTAGGCATGGTAGATAACAAGGATGCCAACACAAAAGTCCAATTCCAAAAGAGAGAAGCCAAAGTTGCCGGTATGTAATCAGCAAGTCCAATACACAAAAATCCAAGTCCAAAAAGCCAAAGTTGTCAGTACTAAATCAACACAAGCGAATACGGAAAGGTGCGCTGTAGATGAATGAGCGAAACGTACTAACTGCAGTGTTGCCGTTACAGCTGTCTACTTTGTTGCTAGTTAAATGAGGAAAATGGCTAGTTTTGCAAGAAAATCGCCCTTCAAAAAGTTGCTAGAAGGGGCTAGATTTATTTTAGTGGCTAACCGAAATTATTTTGACTAACTGGTGTCAGACTGGTAGCATAGCCATTTGCTTGGTATGGCGACTGTATCTGTTTCATTCATTTTTATTTTTTTACTCGTTTTTTTGTATGAAACTACCAATTATTGTACCATTTTACAATCCTGATTAAATGCGCGAATTTTAATGGGACTTGCCAAGGCACTTTAGTACATTTTTTTTAAAGGAGGGCCTCTCAAAGTCGACAAATTATAAAAATTTTAAATTCATAGTTTAACAAATAGTCTTAATTCTAGAAAACTTGGGGCAACTGTGTCATTATTTTTTAATTG
>NW_016157694.1:70686-75778 GCF_001687245.7 Rhagoletis zephyria | reverse complement strand
TTTCGCTTTGCATCCCTATCCAACTTGGAAAAGGCAGAACAGACTTCGCGGTTTTTGTTACCGATGATGTCGATGATCGTCGGCATAAGCCAGCCATTGTACGCTCTTGTAGTAAATTGTTCCTGAGCGGTTCAGTTCTGCAGCTCTTATTATCTTCTCCAACATCAGATTAAATAAGTCACATGAAAGGGAGTCGCCCTGTCTGAAACCCCGTTTTGTGGCGAACGGCTCGGAGAGGTCTTTCCCAATTCTGACGGAGCTGGTGGTATTGCTCAACGTCTTTTACACAGCCGTATGAGTTTTGAGGGGATGCCAAATTTAGACATAGCGGCATATAGGCAACTCCTTTTAGTGCTGCCAAAAGCGGATTTAAAGTCGACAAATAGGTGGTGAGTGTCGATCCTTTTCGCTCTGGAGTGCTAGTCGAAATATGCAAGGTTCGAGTCCCAGGGCAGGATTTATTTTTTATTTTTTTAATTGTCATTTTTTAAATTGTATTTAAAAAAAAAAATAATTATCTAATTTTTTTATGGTATTTAGGTATTTAGGTTTTTCCATATATGAAATTAATTTTACTAATTTGTAATTTTGTTTGTTAAGGTATTTTTAATAAAATATTAAGTTAAAATATATTTAACTAGTATAATATGTGTGGGAGGATGGTTCCGTGCGCAGAAGTGGAAAACTTTTGACTGCCATTCACCTGGGAGTGGCCAGAAGCGATTCTTGTACGTACGGTTCAAATCGCAGCTCACAACGACCGGATATTTATATCCACGTATCCTCTGGGTAGCAACCAAACACCCGTTAAAGTGAGAAGGCGTAAAACTTCGCGTGCGCTGTGTTTGGGTCCCGCCACGTTAAAAGCCCGCCCAATGAAAGAAAAAAAGCAGCCTCGGATGGGACCCCCTTTTTCTGATGAGACCACGGCAAACGTTTAAAGGACTATGAATGGGTCTGGTGGTAAACGAGGACAAGACGAAGTATCTCCTGTCATCAAACAAACAGTCAGCACATTCGCGCCTTGGCACCCACGTCACTGTTGACAGTTACAATTTCGAGAAAGTAGAGAATTTCGTTTACTTGGGAACCAGCATTAACACCGATAATAATGTCAGCATTGAAATCCAACGTAGAATCACTCTTGCCAACAAGTGCTACTTTGGACTGAGTAGGCAATTCAGGAGTAAAGTCCTCTCTCGACGTACGAAAACTACGCTCTATAAGTCACTCATCATGCCCATGCTGGTATATGGCGCAGAAGCATGGACAATGACAACATCCGATGAGGCGCCTCTTGGAGTGTTTGAAAGAAAGATTTTGCGGAATATTTACGGGCCTTTACGCGTTGGCGAAGGCGAGTACCGCAGACGATGGAACGGTGAGCTGTATGAGCTTTACAACGATATGGACATAGTGCAGCGAATTAAAATACAGCGGCTCCGCTGGCTTGGTTATGTCGTTCGAATGGACACCGACGCTCCAGCTCTTAAAGTATTCAACTCGGAACCCGCTGGAGGTAGCAGAGGAAGAGGGAGGCCCCCACTGCGATGGAAAGATCAGGTGGAGAAGGACTTCGCGTCAGTTGGCACAGAGGAGAAACGCCTGGCGTGCTTTGCTGAACTCGGCCAAAATCGCTTAGGCGGTTACAGCGCCAAAAACAAAAAACCCCAGAGCTTTGTTCGGTCGGCCATTGCTACTGTTTGAACGCCACGAGCAAAATGATATACTTATTCCTTTCACGGGGGATGAAATTACAAGTAAATTTTTCCTAAAACTAAGGAATTGTGTTTTCCTTAAACGGAGTCAAATCGTTTACTCAAATTAAGGCAGCCATGTAATTGGAGCCATTTCAAGGTAATATTTCCTAAGAATAATATACTTTTTTCCTAGCATCAAGGAATGTTTTTTCTGAGTGTAGTGTGCCAATTAATAGAATGTTTTTGGTACTCTCTAATTTAAGTTTAATACCTACATACATGAAGGCTATTTAGTTAGCCTGTACTAATACCTTTAAAATGTGTTATTACCTGCACATACATACGTACTTTACATGCATACATACATACTAGGGATGTTACGAATGTCATATTTTTCATATTCGTGTATACATTTACATATAAATATAATCCCAATCAAAGCTCGTTAGCTGTCAAGTTGGTTGTGCTTGTTACTCACACAACTCGAGGAAAAGTTAAGCTGCTTCTCTGTGCCACCGTGGTTACTTTATTCTGCTATACATATTATACTAATTAAATATATTTTAACTTACTATTTTATAAAAAATGCCTTCACAAACCTCTTTGCCTTGATAGCGTAAATTTTTGTTTACTTTTACATTTGACATTCCTTCTCTTCTTCGCAAGTATAATCGATAAAACTAGGTTGGACACCAAAAAGTTATCGGTTTAATCTGGGGTAATTTTATATTTATAATTTTGTATGGCTAATCTCCTTTTCTATATATATACATAGATATGAACATGTATGTTCATCAGTTATCAACGGACCCAGTTAAAATGATTCAGTATTTTCTAAATTTTCGCTTTGCTTTTCATCAAGACTAAAACCATGCTACGAATATCAAAAACAATTGCAAAAAATTAGTTCATACATATGCATGTACATACAATCTTAAGTATGTATACATATAGGTACAAAGCCGTATGCATGCGCGGAGTTTTCAATCAGCAGTTATAATCAATTGTACCGCATTTCCTCTTACTCTGCATATGCCAAATGTATGCAACCATTTGCAATAGCAACTAAACACAGGGTGAAAATAAAAAATTTCTGCTGCAATACACATGCTCAACTTAAGTCATCGTTTTTAATACTTAAAAATTTTGTAAATTATTAGAAAATTGAACGAATGCTTAATCTATACAGGGTGTCCAAGAACTCAACGTCAAGCTGAAACGGGGAGACAGGATTGATTGTAAACATCATGAGAAAAATCAGAAAAAAATCTATTCCATGCAGTTTGAAAATTATGGACATTTAAGAAAAACCTAGAAATTTGGTCAAACGGTAACCATTTTTCGGTTATTGTGGTTAATTTTTATTATTTTTGTTCATTTAAACTTTGGAACCTTAACCCTAAATAACATTTCTAGAACCTAATTAAAAAATAATGACACAATTGCCCCAAGTTTTCTAAAATTGAGACTATTTGTTAAACTATGAATTTAAAATTTTTATAATTTGTCGAATTTGAAAGGCCCTCCTTAAAAAAAAATGTACTAAGGTGCCTTGGCAAGTGCCATTAAAAGTTTGCACATTTAATCAGGATTGTAAAATGGTACAATACTTGTTAGATTCATACTAAAAAAAAACTAGTAAAAAAATAAAAGGTCAAGTAACCCGATTTTTGCTAACCCATTTTACTCAGTTCAATTGTTTTTTATTCGCACAAGCTCTTGGTAGGTTCTTAATTTTACGGCAAAATGATGAGAGAGATGGATAGTGGACATGTTTGTCATGAGCGAGCGTGACAGATAGTGACGCCACTTTTACCAAAGTCAACAAAAGTAAGTAAAATTAATAAAATAATGAAAAATCTAGTTTAGTTTAGGTTTATTGGAATAAAAGTCAGATAGGGAAATAAACTTTTTTTATTACAATAAGTGTTCAAACTATTTACCATCAGCCTCAATACCCGCCCTACATCTTCTTAAAAAAGATGTACTTATTAGCCGGGCATATCCTCGATAGTGGATGTCTTGAGAAATTCGTTCACGCAGCTCGGCTACGTTCTCAATAGGCTTTGAATAAACTTTTTCTTTGAGTACGCCCCAATAAAAAAAAATCTGGGGAACGAGCTGGCCACAAGATAGTGCCTGAACGTCCAATCCACCTTCCCGGATGTTCCTGGTCAAGGAAATCTCTTAATTGCACTGCGTAATGCGCTGGGCAGCCATCTTGTTGATACCACGTGTGGCGAAGATCTGTTAGTGGTAAGTCCTCTAACAAATTTGGACAATTTTCTCGTAAAAGATGTAGGTAATTCGTGCCATTCAAGTTCTCAGGTAGGTCTAAAGGCCCAATAATTTTGCCGTTTAAAATTCCGGTCCACAGGTTTACTGTAAAGCGATACTGGGGTCTGTCTTCTCGCATTAAATGTGGATTCGCCACATGCCACTCGTGAAAATTGTGTAAGTTTATGGAACCATCTTTTTTAAATGTAAATTCATCAGACCAGAGAATTTTTCGGATGAATTGGGGATTTTCAGTATGCCTCTGTAGCATTGTTCTACAAAATGAAATCCTTTCAGGATAATCTCGAGGAAGAAGACTTTGAACTCGTTATATGTGAAACGGATGCATTTCGGCTCTTTGTAAAATACGATGTGCTTTGCTTTTGGGTATTTCCGTTCTTTCTTCAATTCCACGAACGGAAATACTTGGGTCATCTGCGACCTCTTGCAACACTTCTTCCTCGTAAAGAAAGCGAGCTCTACCTACAGCCCGTATTTGATTCGGGAAATGGCCGCCCTCTGTGAGTGAACGGTGCACATTAACAAACACGCGGTGATCCGGATAGCGCTCTAAATTTGGATATCTTTCCCGATAAAGTCTAGCGGCGGCACTTGCGTTGCATCTGCATTCTCCATAAATGAGGTGCATGTTTACATATTCTTGTGAAGTGTAGCGCGTAGGCATGGTAGATAACAAGGATGCCAACACAAAAGTCCAATTCCAAAAGAGAGAAGCCAAAGTTGCCGGTATGTAATCAGCAAGTCCAATACACAAAAATCCAAGTCCAAAAAGCCAAAGTTGTCAGTACTAAATCAACACAAGCGAATACGGAAAGGTGCGCTGTAGATGAATGAGCGAAACGTACTAACTGCAGTGTTGCCGTTACAGCTGTCTACTTTGTTGCTAGTTAAATGAGGAAAATGGCTAGTTTTGCAAGAAAATCGCCCTTCAAAAAGTTGCTAGAAGGGGCTAGATTTATTTTAGTGGCTAACCGAAATTATTTTGACTAACTGGTGTCAGACTGGTAGCATAGCCATTTGCTTGGTATGGCGACTGTATCTGTTTCATTCATTTTTATTTTTTTACTCTTTTTTTGTATGAAACTACCAATTAT
>NW_016157694.1:51628-70661 GCF_001687245.7 Rhagoletis zephyria | reverse complement strand
CTGTGTAAAATGACGTTGAGCAATACCACCAGCTCCGTCAGAATAGGGAAGGACCTCTCCGAGCCGTTTGATACCAAACGAGGTTTCAGACAAGGGGACTCCCTTTCAGTGTGATTTCTTTAATCTGATGTTGGAGAAGATAATAAGAGCCGCAGAACTGAACCGCTCAGGCACAATACTTTATAAGAGCGTACAATTGCTGGCGTATGCCGACGACATCGATATTATCGGTAAAAACAAGGCTACGTCTGTTCTGTCCTTCTCGGGATTGGATAGAGAAGCAAAGCGAATGGGTCTGGTGGTGAACGAGGACAAAACGAAGTATCTCCTGTCATCACACAAACAGTCAGAGCATACGCGTCTTGGCACCCACGTCACTGTTGACAGTTACAAGTTTGAAAAAGTAGACGACTTCGTTTATTTGCGAACCAGCATTAACACTAATAATAATGTCAGCCTTGAAATCCAATGGAGAATCACTCTTGCCAACAAGTGCTACTTTGGGCTGAGTAGGCAATTAAGAAGTAAAGTCCTCTCTCGTCGTACAAAGATCACACTCTATAAGTCACTCATCATGCCTGCATCATGCGCGGAGGCAAGGACAATGAAAGCATATGATGAGGCGGCTCTTGGAGTTTTCGAGAGAAAGATTTACGGACTATACACGTTGGTGATAGCGGAATATCGCAGACGATATAGACATAGTGCAGCGAATTAAAATTCCGCTGGCTTGGCCATGTCGTTCGGATGGACAGAAACGCTCCTGCTCTGAAAATATTCAACGCGGGCCGCGATGCTGGTAACAGAGGAAGAGGAAGGCCTCCTCTGCGTTGGAAAGACCAGGCGGAGAAGGACTTGGCTTCACTTGGCATTTCCAATTGGCGTCAGTTAGCACAGAAGAGAAATGACTGGCGTGCTGTTTTGGACTCGGCCAAAATCGCTTAGGCGGTTAAGAAGAAGAAGTATAATAACATTCTATTAATTGGCACACTACACTCAAAACAAAACAAAACATTCCTTGATGCTAGGAAAAAAGTATATTATTCTTAGGAAATATTACCTTGAAATGGCTCCAATTACATGGCTGCCTTAATTTGAGTAAACGATTTGACTCAGTTTAAAGAAAACACAATTCCTTAGTTTTTAGGAAAAATTTGATTGTAATTTCATCCCCCGTGAAAGGAATAATTATATCATTTTGCTCGTGGCGCTCAAACAGTAGCAATGGCCGACCGAGCAAAGCTATGGGTTGCTAATCGAAATATGCAAGGTTCGAGTCCCAGGGCAGGATTTTCTATTTATTTTTTAGTTGAAGTAAGTAAGTATTTAGGTTTTTCCATATATGAAATTAATTTTACAGTTTTTAATTTATATTCAAATTGAAATAACTGACTTACTTACACTTCCAGCCGGACTCGAACCTGCGATCTCAGAACCAGAAGCATTGTCACCAGCCGACATTTGCCAGAAAAGCAATTAATTTTGTCTCAACAGCCCTGACAAAATTCAAAATTATTTAAGGAATTTATTACTTATATCGAGTAAATTTACTTCCTCAAATTAATGACGCCCTATTTTTAGCATGAATCTGAAGTAAGGAAAAACTTCACAAATTGAGTAAATTTTACGTAATATTAAGGAAAACCCATAACTCTAAAATAAGGATACTGTTTTCTTGTTTTAAGGAAATACTTTTTTCTGAGTGTACAAGTGAACTTATTAATAACCGGTTTGTAGTTAGCTGAAAACAAACTGACTTTTTTTTGTAAAAGTAGTCAGTTGAAAGCAACGTAAAGTAGTCGAGACGTAGTCACCCTTAGTTCAAAAATAGTGAATTTATAGTGCATTTGTAGTTAGTTGAATTCCCTAAATGTAACAAAACAAAAAAATTTACGATAAGCAAAAACATATGAATTTAGAGCATAATACATATAAATTCCGTTATACTAGGCGTAGAGTGAATAAAAATAAAATTATACCAAATGCGTCAGTCCTTCATTGAACTTTCACAAATATTTTTGATTTAAAGTTACAGAGTTTAATAACTTTTTTCTAATCATTGTTTTTACAAGCTTTTATTTACCTTCACTCAAACATATGCCCTGGAATTTCGCAACCAATATTTCAGCCAATTCCACTGAAGCTATCGGGCTGAAATTTGTTTCTCGTGACAAAGCAACATAAACAAATTGATCCACTAGGTGGCGCAGGAATTGAGATATATGAATAACCCATATTTATCCGATTTCGTTCATATTAGCAATGTTGTGAGATTATTCTATTTATTTTTTTTTAACTCTGAGCAAGAATAAGGAGCGTTTAAACGAATACAAATCTTACTTCGGACGACGGTTACGTCGAGGCAGTTTCTTTCATCTGACCATATGAATTGCATAGCGGTAAAAATTCGAAAAAATTACTGAACCGATAATATTTGCCATAAAAAAGGAGTTTCTTTGCGTTGTGTCGAGGTCAGTTCCAGGCGTACGCGTGTTTTGAGTAACGGGGCGTATATTAATCGGGCGACGAGATCATTTAGATCCAAATAACCTGGAGCAATTATTTTAAGCAAAACTTAAATGAGCTCTATATATGGAGTCCTTAAGGATTTTCAGAGAAACTCCATTAAGTCATAACACATATATGGGAAATGTATATACTTAAATTTATCAATTTACTCAGCATTAAAAGCTCTATTCTCTCACCTTGGTATCGCGCATTAAAAGCTCTATTCTCTCACCTTGGTATCGATGAATATGTAATATTATCGACTGAGCAAATCAATACACTTGCCACCAATATGTTGGAAAACAATTTACGCCAACTATTTCATAAATTTGCGGCATCACTTTCACATACATACGAGTACTTCGTATGAGTTTTTGACATTATATAAATCGATATACTAAATAATGCGCAGACATACCACAACTTTTTTTTACAGAATGCAACTATAATATCCAAGGTATATGTAGTAAATGATAAAATTTTTTTTTCATCCCACCTACTTCATAACTATATATCTACGTATATAGTCAAAAACCCCTTGTTTTTATCCTTTCGATAGAAAATAAAATAAAATACTTAGATCCATAGTAAAAGCAAAATAAGATCACTTTGTATTCCTTAAACACGTGAATTACTGTTTTTGATTTATCTCTAAAGAAACCTTACAAATAGCTTGGAAATATGAAATATTGAATAACGTTCATCACTTTGCGCACATAAGAAGGGAAAGGCGAAGAATTTAAGAGCATGTTGCAAGAAAAAGGTAAATTGTTAGGCAAATACTTTTTATTACATAGTGTTGCTTTTTGGAGTAGCAAAAGGGAGCGCAGGGTGCGCCTGAAGTAAAAATATGAGGAATCCTAATTATTATAATTAATTCGCAAATAACTTTATTGACTTCAATAATTCAAATCAGTACTAAATAGCTTGGTCGTTAACGGTATGACATTATTTGCCCAAGTGGCGTTATATGCAACAAATGAAGAGAGGTGCGATGCGGCAGCGACGGCGTATCAGAGTAATTATTTTGCAATTTAATTTCGGGCACGAGTCACGACAATTCAACATGAAAAACTATCTCCCCTGACTAATTCACAATAGCGCACAACAAGTGGCGTTGCGAGCCGCATGCTGAGTATGAAAAAATATTAATTGTACAGTTCAAAAATTTCTTAATCGAATTCAATTAAGTTGGGACTCATGTCCTCGACATGCCGGCCCACCTGCACCGGTGCAAGGTTCAGCAGATCTTGCAGCTTCTCGATGGTTAGCACCGCCCGGTTGAATAAATCGCTACTAAGCGCTTGCTTAGTAGGTTGTTTGACCATTCGGCTGGCTAGAGTCGTCGTCCACGCGGACTTGTGTATGCGAAACGTTACGGCGAGTACTTTCCGGTGGCGATGACGTTGCACGATGCGGCATTATGTGATCCGCCTTCCCACACCGGTGTCAGCTGTCGGCTAAGTTGCAGGCGCCGGTTGAGTGCGAAGTCGCCAAACAATTGACGAAGTACTTATGTACGGGCGCGGACTTGTACCGCTCATCAGGCATCATTTCTTGGAATGCGCGGCAGAAACGCAACGGATGATGGCGGCAGTAAAAACGGCACACACTGAGCTCCATCGTGTTCCTGCACATCTGTGGAAAGAATAAAAAATCGAAGACGGAATTAGTTTCATGGTGGAGTCAGCTGGAGGTGTAGGTGTGGAGTACTACTGTTTCATGAGGAATGCATTATGTAAAGAGAGCTCCTACAAAACGGGCAGTAAACATATCTTTGCAATGTTTAGAGTGATGGTTTCGGCGTGAGTGTAAATATCCACTACGCGAACATTGTGATCATGACCGGGGTGAAGTTTCACAACGCGGCCGAGTCTCCACTCGTTTTGGGGTAGAAGGTCATCTTTGAGGACAACGTGGTCCCCCTCCTTAATGTTGGGTTCTTGTCGCTTCCACTTATGCCTTTACGGAGGTATGCTAAGTTGCTGATGAATAACTTTAATTTTACTACATTTAATTTTTTTTACTAAAGAACGATTCTCAGAGTGGGGTTAATGCATAGCGAATAGTGGGGTACCGCGTACAAAGTCTCCTGGTGTTAAAGCCAGCAGATAAGTAGGATCCTAAGATATGGTGGAAAGCGGCCTTAAATTTAGCAGTTGAGGAGAGTTGAATGAAGGAAATCGAGCATTAAAGAACAGAGCTTTGCGTTTTCTGGGATTATGATCGGGTGGCGCTCATTGTAACTAAGCGCTGCATAAGTTAGTCGACCGTTAACACGCATAACCCGTGAGCTATCCAGCTTCGGGTTCAAGGTAAGCAGAGTGCTTTTTTTTTTGCTGATGGGTTTGGCTGCACTTAGTGCGCTGAGTTTCTTTGCGTAGTAGATAAAATGCGTTTGCGCAACAATACGCTTTTTTTTCCTCGCGAATCTCATCATGGGTTAGAGTGAGGGACGTGGGAATTGCACGTTTTTGAGACTTGTGGACAAATCGATAAATAAAAGCAATGATTCGAAGCGCTCAGGAAAATAAAGAGAATCGTTCAAGAACATCGACACACTCCAGCGTATGGAGTGATTCAATGTGGCGTTGCTCCGGACGGGCGGAATGAGGGTAATTTTGGCAACAACGTGTGCAGGTTTTGTAACCATTCCCAGCCTTGCCACCATAAAGAGAACGTTGTGAGATCTAATGGATGACATCCGCGGGTGCCTGGGTCGGCAGGATTATCTACACTAGGCACATGCCGCCAAGTGGCATTGCTCACCTTTTCGAGTATTAGCGAAATTCTATTGGTGACATAAGTTTTCGAAATGTGCGGTGGTTTTTCCAACCATGCCAGCACTATGGAGAAATCGGACCAGAGAAATAAGTCATGGGCTGGTAGATCTAGTTGGGAGCGAAGCTGACTCACCAATGTCGAGAGCAGCACTTCTACGCAAAGTTCGCGTCTAGGCAGACTCACCGTTTGCAGAGGGGCTACTTTACTTTTTGCTGCGAGCAAATGTGACGAGAAGGAATCTTCGTCATGTTGCATTCGCAGATAGACGCAAGCACAATATGTCTCTTTGCACAATATGTTGATTAGGGGAGAATTGCACCCAGCGGGGAATATATTTTTATAATCGCGGGAAGATGTTCGAGCAGAGTATTCTATGTGTGGAAAGCGCCGGGTTTTACGTGCTCGTCCCATTCAGTTCCTTCCATTCATAATATCTGGAGGAGCATTTTAGCGGAAATCATTATTGGCGTTAGCCATCCTGCCGGGTCAAACAGTTTCGCTACAGCCGATAATATTTGCCGTTTTGTCCTTGAGTTGGCAGCGGGTACAGGGTCGGATGTGTAGGAGTTAGTGCGTTCCACTTTATGCCTAGAGTTTTTGTAGAGCCAGTGTCCTGAAACTAGAAAAAATCAACATCAAGGACTTCGGAATCTGGGACTGAATCCAGGATTTTTGGGTGATTTGAGATTATTTCTCATAGTGGAAAATCTGCAGATTTTAGGACGTCTTTAACTAAGGTTAATGAGCATATAGGGGACTGCATGTCGTGCACGCCTGAGAGAACATCGTCTACGTATATTTCACGTAGGAGGATATTGTTGGCGAGCGGGAATGTGTCTTGACAATCCTGCGCTAACTGATGAAGCGTAAGGATTGCAAGATAAGCGGCGAATTGACGCCAGATGTGACTGTTTTCAGCCTGAAATCTTCTATGGGCTTATTTGGGGACCTACGAAAGACGGTTCTTTGGAAGTCTTGATCTTCCTTGTGGACGAGAATTTGGCGAGACATCTTTTCGATATCGTCATTAGAAACGAACTTGTAGAGGCGTCATCGGAGAATGATGAGTCGTTTTGAAGGGTTGTGCCAGTGTACAGTATGTCATTAAATGAGTTTCCAGAGTGGAATATTCTGGAAGCAGTAAAGACTACGCGTACGGTAAATCCAACGAGAAGTATATACCGTCTTTGATGACTTCTTGGGATGAGGTGGGCTCCATGTGGTCCATGGTGATGCATTCTTCCAGAACTAAAGATATAAATTAAGAACTGAATTACACATATTAAATGAATTGCTGGGTATATACACCCACTGGGAAAATTGGTAAGCACCTTATGAGATAAGCCATGTTTTCTTTCAGTTTTAAGTACCAAAATTGTCATCATGGCCAATGTCATCTACTAGTAGAGCGGAAAATAAACACCTCCGACGACACGTTACGTTGTCAGTTGCAAAATAACGTGCAGCCGAAGTTATTTCCAAGCGCCGAACTACTCCGAGCGACTGCTCTGCATTATGCGTAACTTACTTTGTAAAGCGGCTCAGATGTATGTCTGATACCAAATGTACATTCTTAATTCCTACTTACATAAGGCGGCCACGTCTTTGTTAAAGTAATGGAGATTCGACAGAAAAGTGGTAAGGACCGCCAGGTGAAGGGCAATACCTTACCAGCAACTTACACTTCACCCGGCTGTCTTTACCACCTCACTGACGAATCTCCCTTACTTTAACAAAGACGTGGCCGCCTTATGTAAGTAGGAATTTAGAATGTACATTTGGTGTCAGACATACTTCTGAGCCGCTTTAGAAGGTAAGTTACGTGTAATGCAGAGCAGTCGTTCGGAGTAGTTCGGCGCTAGGAAATAACTTCGGCTGCACGTTATTTTGCAACTGACAACGTAATGTGTCATCGCAGGTGTTCATTTTGCGCTTTACTAGTAGATGACATTGGCCATGATGACAATTGTGGTACTAAAAGCTGAAAGAAAACATGGCTTACCTCGTAAGGTGCTTACCTATTTTCCCAGTGGGCATACGTGAAACTGAAATACATATGTACATATTTATATTGACATTTGAAGTACATACATACGTAATTAGGTATGAACAAGTAAAGGGAAATAAAGAAAACATTAGCAACAATGATGTTAAGATAACTGTCAGCCTGTGTGCAGGACAGTATAAATAGAGCAGCAAATATAATTAGAGATCACTTCCGGTAGAGTAGTCGTATACTCCAGTCGATCGTGAAAACGCAGATTGGAACGGCTAAGCAACGATTGTGAAAACTAAGTTGCTTAGTAGGTAGTTAAGGTATATGGTGTGACGTGAAAACGCTGCCAAGGCAATAAGTTATATTGGTGTGATGTGAAAACGCTGCCAAGTCGTACTTATATGGTGTGACGTCAATACGCTTCCAAGGAAATACGTTATGTTGGTGCGACATGGAAACGCTGCCACCTAAATAGCGAAATAAAGAAGCGTCACTATAAGAATCAGTCGCGTATTTATTCAAACGCTTGGATAGGGGAACCCAACATCCGACTGAGCCACAGCTCAGCTATAGACCGGATAAACCGGGTTCTTTACAATTGGCGCCCAACGTGGGGCCCTTATAAACAAAGGAAGCAGTAAGGGCCAAGGAGGAGAACTCACAGATAATAAAAGTGAAGTGAAGTGATTTGGAAAAACTACCTAGCAAGAGTGCAAAGACACCTTTAAAGTGATAGAGACACAGGGTAAAGCACAGAAATTAAGAACTGTGAAAGTGATCAAACATTCCTTACCCATATGAGGGTAACGGGAAACAAAGGAACATAAGAGAAAAAAATGGTGAAAACAAAGTGGGTGTACTATTTAAAGAAAGAGGAGCTTGTGACCTGTACGATGGGGTTCGGCCTTGACAATTCAGGGACCGTCGATTAGCTGCGTAAACGCCTCTTTGATTTAGCGCTTAAGCATACGAAGTCTACAAGCGCGGGGAACGCACGCGAGAAGAAAAGAGGAATTAGCAGACGGGTACGAGATAGAACGAGACGCACTTCCACAAACATTACCCGAGTTGTTTAAGGATAGAGCCCTCGTCTGGTTACGAAACAATCATGGCCACTGGAGAGACTGGGAGACATGTAAGCGAGATTTCCTGAAGTTTTTCTTGAATTCCCGGTATTTTGAAAGACTCGATGATGAGATACGGCGGCGTGTTCAACGGCCCAGAGAGGCATTTTAAGACTATGTACTAGCGCTACAGGGGCTAATGCGTCATTCTGACTATTCGGAAGGACAAAAGCTTCGACGCATATATAAGAACTACCGAAGCGTGTACCAGCTGTACATTAAGCAAACTGGATTCAACACTCTTGGAGAGTAGGTAAGTCTGGCCGAAGACTACGAGAATATTGTAGCAAAGAAGGAGTCGCAACGAGCATTGCCCCGCGAAATAACCCCGAGACGGAATGAAGAGCGCAACTACACTATCCGAGAGGAGCAGCGAAGAGAGAGGTATACGATGCCAGAGAGACGCACGATGTGGAAAGTGGAGACTTTTCGTGGACTATCGGCGACTAAACGCGTTCATTAGCAGCCTCGATTTGAATAATGGGTACTGGCAAATCCCGATGGAAGAGAGTAGTAAGGAGTATACTGCGTTCATTGTGACAGGATGTGGCCTGTTCCAGTGGCGCGTAATGCCGTTCGGACTACATTCAGCGCCTGAGACATTTCAACGAACGCTGGACAAAGTCATCGGGCCAAAACTAGAAATGCTCGCGTTTGCTTATCTTATAATATCATCACGAGTGCGACGCTAGACTAACACATGGAACACCTGAAAGAATTGTTTCGACGATTGCGGCAGGCAAACCTCAAGACCAACCCAGAGAAGTGTGAGTTTTTCAAAAAGAGTTTGAAATATCTGGGTCATGTGGTGAGCGAAGAAGGGATTCACACCGATCCTGACAAGATTGCGGCAACTAAAAACTTGACACCGCCAACAAACACACGCGAATTACGGCGCTTTCTAGGCGTAGCATCATGGTATTGGCGATTTGTTCAGGATTTTTCGCATATTGCACACCCTCTGACGTCATTACTGAAGAAAGGCAGCCGATGAAAATGGGGCAATGAGCAGCAGACGGCCTTCGAAAAATTAAGGAGCGCACTAACGAAAGCACCGGTATTAGCCTGTCCAGATTTTTCCCAGAACTTCACGCTACAAACCGATGCCAGCGATTTTTAACTAGGTGCAATACTGACACAGGAGTTAGATGGCGCAGAGCGAGTCATAGCCTACGCTAGTCAACGGCTGAACAAGGCAGAGAAAAACTACTCGGCGACTGAAAAGGAGTGTCTGGCCATTGTGTGGGCTATACAGAAGACTGTACCTGGAGGGTTACGCATTCACGGTTATCACCGACTACCTGTCCTGCGATCGACAGTCCCTCAGGCCGCATTGCAAGATCGGCGCTTGAACTCCAGCAACATGCATTCGATGTAAAGTACAGCAAGGGTAAGTTGAACGTCGTTGCTGATGCACTGTCACGACAACCCCAAGATATACAGCTCAACATACTAGTGCAGGATAAAGAGGCAACGGCCTGCAAGTGGCTGACCGAGAAAATGGCAGAGGGGAAGAGGACACCAGAAAAGTTCTCGGACTACACAATTGTAGACAACGACCTGTATCGACACCGCACCGCTGCCCAGATTGATGATGAAGACACAATACCGCGTAAGCTATGCGTGGCAGCGTCACTACGTGAGAGAGTACTGAAGGAAGTTCACCATAGTCCAAGCGCAGGACACATCCGCGCAGGGCATCCGCAAGACGATAACAAGAGCGACGGCACATTACTACTGGCCCGGAATGTTCAGGGACATAAAGAGGAATGTCCGCCAGTGTACTACCTGCCAAACTTACAAGCCCAGCCAACAGAAAGCTGCGGGAAAGATGCTGACCCAGATCGCAGAAGAACCTTGGGCCACAGTATTCGCAGACTTTGTGGGACCATTGCCACGATCAAAGCATCTAAACACAACCGTACTAGTCTTCATCGACAAGTTTTCAAATGGGTGGAAATTGTGCCTCTACGGAAGGCGACAGCTTAAGGCGTTTCGAGAACGCGTACACGCTAGATTTGGAGTCCCCAAAAATTGTAATAACTGACAATGGAACACAGTTCACCAGCAGAGAGTTCAAACGGCTACTACGAGAGTACGGGGTTAAGCATCAACTCACCGCACCATACACGCCACAAGAAAATCCGACGAAGAGAGAAAACCGCACCAAAAAGAGATTGCTTGCACAGTTTACCGGAAAAGAACAGCGAAATCGGGTCGACTTACTACCCGAAATTACACTAGCGCTTAATACCAATGATTGCGGAGCCACCGGCTACAGTCCTGCCTTCTTAGCGCAAGGACGCGAGCCGCGAATACCAAAAGCCCTCCACGACGAACAAACTTTCGGTAAATGCCAAACGCCGACGACACCAGAGGCGTAGGCAAAGAAAATGCGAGAGATATTTGAGATGGCAAGGCGAAATCAGCAGACAGCGTCGATCGAGTAAGCGCCCATTACAACTTGCGCAGGAGGAAATGGCGACCAGTCGTAGGTGACCGAGTGCTGGTGAAGGAGCATAACCTATCGAAGGCGACGGAAAACTTTGCCGTAAAACTTGCACCGAAGTATGCTGGGCCGTACCGCGTAATGAACTTCGTTTCGCCAGTAATCGTCGAATTAGACAAGGTACACAACGATAAGAGGAAAACAGCACATCTGAGTGAGCTGAAGCCATTTTACGGCGATGAAGAGGCCGACGCGTCAGAGTCAATCCTCCCCCGGCTGGCACCTGAGCCTAATTCGACGCAAGGGCGAAGAATAGGTAAATTTCGGACATAGACAGAAATGAGATAACTCGGCAATTGCCAAATAGGGGAGCGATTGTCATGAAAAGGAGACCCTAAGGGGAGAGTAGAAGAAGGGGAAATATAAGAGAAAAGAGGGAAGAAGGAGAAGGAGTTTAAAGAAAGAAAAAGAAGGAGTTTAAAAGAAGGAAGAAGAAGGAGTTTAAAGTAAAGAAGAAGAAGGAGGTTACAAGAAAGAGGCAGAATGAGAAGAAGAAGAAGAAGAAGAAGAAGAATGAGAAGAAGAAAAAGAAGAAGAAGAACAACGAGGTTGTAGCGCGAGAATACTATGGAAAAAGGGAGATAAGTCGTGCTATTGGTGAAACAAGCAAATCAAAAAAAAAAAACAAATAATTAAATAAAAACTTAATAGTATTAATAAAGGTAAAACATAAACATAATAAGGCAATATAATAATAATGAAAGTAATAAAAGGTATTAATACACAGAATTTTATCAGCAAATATAATAATAATAACAAATATAATAATAATAATTAATATCGTAAAACGGATACATAATTTTCCAAGCTGGCGACACTATACCGATATTGACATATCGATCACTGCAAAAATCTCCCTTTTGGGAGAGTGGGCAATATTGCAATAAAACAGCTGAGGAAAACAATAACAAACTAAAATAATATAAACCAAGTAATAACAAAATGCAAATAATTTGGAATATACAGTTTTCCGCGAAAAGGAAACTGTTTCCAAAATGTATAATAAAAGGACATCGCAAAAGGGCCCACTACTCAAAAAGTGACTGCAGCGATGGATACACGGGCAACTGGCGAACTGGGGGGGAGTGAAGACCCCAAGGCCCTACACTCAGGGACTTCACAATTGGCTGTCATATGTTATTGAACCGAATTATATTTTGAATAGTAAAATACACACACACACACACACATATATATATATATATATATATATATATATATATATATATATATATAGATATAAACGAAGAACTGAATTACACATATTAAATGAATTGTTGGGTATATACACACGTGAAACTGAAATACATATGTACATATTTATGTATATTGAAATTTGAAGTACATACATATGTACTTAGGTATGAACAGGTAACGAAAATATTAGCAACAATGTTGTTAGGATAACTTTCTGTTTGCATGCAGGACAGTATAAACAGGGCAGCAAATATAATTAGAGATCACTTCTGGTAGGGTAGTCGTATACTCCAGTCGATCGTGCAAACGCAGATTGGAACGGCTAAGCAACGATTGTGAAAATAAAGTTGCTTAGTAGGTAGTTAAGGTATATGGTGTGACGTGAAAACGCTGCCAAGGCATTACGTTATATTGATGTGACGTGAAAACGATGCCAAGTAGTACTTACATGGTGCGACGTGAAAACGCTGCCAAGGAAATACGTTTTATTGGTATGACGTGCAAACGCTGCCAACTAAATAGCGAAATAAAGAAGCGTCACTATAAGAATCATTCGCGTATATACTCAAACGTTTGGATAGGGGAACCCAACATCCGGCTGAGCCACAGCCCAGCTATAGACCGGATAAACCGGGCTCGTTGCACCATACACCGTCCGTCTGCCTGATGGGTTGTCGTGCATCGATACAGGTCCTCACAGAACTCCTCTTCACTTGAACGGGGTTGAGTGACTGCTACTTCTTCCTGTTCCCAAAACTTCTTTAGCAGTGAGTTTAAAGATTCATCCGTTACCTGGGTGGCAAAGGTTGAGATCCTTTCCTTTGGGACGCTCAGAATCCACCCAAATTTCGTGTTCTGGGCTATGACACTGCCGTTTACATTCTATTGCAGCCCCGGCAGGAGGATACGAGGAATTAAGTCACTGCCGTGAAAAAGTTGGGATCGGAAAGCTTAAATCGATTTACCTCTTCTACCTTATACTTGATGTCTTCCACCCACCATTCCTCCCATTTCAGAAATCGCAGATATTGCACTTGTCATTGGCTGGGTTCTTTGTGAACCTTGATCCACCAGAGCGCGAATATTATGATACTCGCCATCACAGTAGATAGGTACTAACGCCGTTGGGAGGAGAGTTGTGACATTAGTACTCGAAAAAGGAGATCACAATTTATTTACGTCGCTTTTCTCTGGTGGTTTATATGTCACATATTTTGAGCAAGTGGGTCCTTCATTATCGGTGTTAGTCTGAGTCGACAGCTGACCCGTTGTTCGCTGTGGTTTTGACTTGGGTTGGGGGGTCTGGGTCTTTTGCGCGAAGTATAAGAAGGAGACAAGAAGAGACGCGCGATTTATTATTCATAGGATATGTATAAGTACTAGGGCTCGTAAAATTATCCGACTATTCGACTAATCGGTTAACCGATTATTCGATTCGTAACCTTTCGCATGCTTATTAGTCGGTTAATGGTATTCGAGTAGTCGCCCGCCTTCGATTATTCGAATAGTTGCTTTGCTTCGACTACTCGAGCATTGTAGCAAATCGAATTTCAGTAACCGAACTCTCATTGAAATTTCTTTGACAAATGAAAAAAAATTTTTTTAAATATATATGTACATGCACACATATGTATGTATATTCAGATACAAAAATGAGCGGACGCAAAAGGAGCTGGGTTTGGGATTTTTTCGAAAAAACAGAGGACGAAAAGGAAGTTCCATATGTGGTGCAGTTTTGTGCTACAACTCCTCCACATCCTCACTGAACAACCATTTAACAAAAATGCATAACAAAAATCGCGAAAATGAGAGGTAGGTATTGCTTTAGCCATTGTCTCTAAAATATTTCGCAATAACATTTCAATAATTAGCGCACATTCTTGCAAAAAAAGTCTGCCTTAATTTTGCACATGCAATCTTATATATGTACTACGAGTGTAACAAGACTTTTCATATATGTATATGTATCTGTAAATGCAAAAAAAAACTCGAACTTAAAATATTCGATTAACCGAAAATGAACGGTTAACCGAATAATCTAAAGTGAACGGTTATCCGAATAGTCGACAGCTTTCGACTACTCGAATATTGCTAACCGATTAACAGTAGTCGACTTCAGTCAGATTCGAATAATTCGGTTAATCGATTAACCGAATTGCCCGAGCTCTAATAAGTACATATCAGGGATTTAGCGAATGTTTGCACTCGCGTTCATTATGCGAATGATTCGCATCATTTTACACATTCGCATTCGCATCAAATGATACGAATGTTTTGCGAATGCGAATGTCTACATGGGCAGAGAGTCCACTCTAATATTGTTGAAATGGCTGTAAATCAGCGATGGGCAGAAAGAGCTTTTACTCCGCTCTCGCCTATACAAAATGTAGAGAAGGTTTAAAAGAGCTTCGCCCGCGGGCAAGGCAGTGCCCATGAGTGCTCTAAATCTGTCTAATCAGGGTGCGCTTAATAGCTGGTGTTGAGACAGTTTCTCAACGGAACGAAAGCGACCTGATTTTCTTAGATATTTGAACGAAAAACTACGCCAGCTGGATGTAAATTCAAGTTTTATTTTGCAGTCTCAACATATGTAACTAAACATGTATGTACGTTAAAATTCCTATTATGGATATAAACGTCCTTCTGACGTTTTTTGAACTCAATGACGTTTTGACGATTTTTTCCCCGTAATGACGATTTTTATTTTAGTTTCTCCACTAAATGTCATATGTATGTATGTAAAAAATTTGTTACAGGAAAACGTAACCCAAAATACATCAAAAGCATAAAAGTAAAGCATTTTGTTTTAGGTTTTAAATCATTTTACAACCAAGAAGCATACATACAGGGTGTCCCAGAAGTAAACTGCCAAACTTTAGCTCTCTGATAAACAAAAATTATTCAGGTAAAAGTGTTACCGTTTTTGAAATATTTACATTTCTTTAATAAAAAAAAAATCGTACCTTTTCATGTATTTTCTTTAACTGCATCTACAAACCAGGATATACTTAGTAAATTTTTTATGTAAAATACTTCCAGATAGTTGCTTCTCCATAATCAACTCAATGTAGTTAAAATATATTAAGGAACCATCATAAAATTAGGACTATTTTGGGATTTTTAACTTTTTGATATTTTCTTCCCCAACTTTGACTATCTCTGGTGAAAAAAAATGTACTGAGCTATAACTTTACATTACATGAAAAAATTGCTTATTTAATAAAGATTTCAGAAAGGTGACACACTTACTGTTTTGAATAGAAAAAAAAAGTTACAGCCGCTTTTGTGGGTAAAGGACTGAGACACGCTATAATGTATTTAATAGATTTAAATTGAATTTGCTCTTGTTACCGTCAAATGACATGCTAAATAGTACAAATGTACATTATTACCTGCTCCTGACATTATTTTATGTTACTTACCGGAATTAGTGAAAGTGGATTTTGTGAAATTGGACCCTTCGAACATTGTGTTATTAATACTATGACAGAGAACACGCAGCATGAATACGCGGATATTCACCTAATTTACGGTGAAGCTTGCTGTAATGCCAGAGCTGCTCAAAGACTCTATGCAGAGCGATACCCCAATCGTCTGCATCCGGGTCCAGTGATCGGACTTAATAAAAATTCTGTGTGGTAGAATCTGGAAAAAATGTGGTAGATCTCAGGTTTCGGATCAAACTTTTTACAAGAATTAAAAAAAATCTGCATGGTTTCACCTAAACTGACAACTTTTTAATTCGAATCTCTAGAAACAACTTTTAACTTGGGTTTTGCCGAGTTTGACAATCCTCAAGTAAAAGTAAACAACGCCTTAAAAACTACAGATGCACTGTAATGTGCTAATACTTTCACAAAAATCTCCGATTTTTTACATTTTCTTTATTAGTTATTTTTATAAATGATATATTTTTCAATTTAACACAATAAAATCACGTTTCCCGATGAAAAATTTAATACTAAGAAATTGAGAAAATTCGCTGTTTGACAGTTTGAATTTCGATACGATATGATACCATATCGATATTTTTGCCATTCGATACCGATACTTTTTACTCGAAAGTTTTCAAAACGATCGAGTACCAGAACCCTTGTATCGTATCGAATCGTAAATGTACATTACAAAAGTTAATGATATATTTGTATGACCAAATATTAGAAAATAAAATGAAAACGTCAAAATTTAAAACTCTGGGAATTGGGCAATACCATTTGTATAAAATTTCTTGTAGTAATATTTGAAATATTTAAAGGTAATTTTCCAAATTCCAAAATGTATAAATCTGTCCTGCATTTTTTATCAGCCGAAGTATCTGCGGTGACGCTACCTTACTAAAATTTCTATTGAAAGTTTTGTTGTTGACATTGTTTTTAAAAAAATTTTTAGCGCAAATAAAACATGAATTCTAGCCTTAGCTAGGGTTCGATCTCTTGCAAATCTATACCATACTATAACCTTACTTACATTGCAATTTCTATGTAAAGAAATATGGATATATTTGGCGCTTTAAAGCGCAGAAATGTGTACTATCTTAGGTTGGTATGTAGCGCGCCGTCAGTGATGTCCTTTTTAAAGTGCATATTGTTAATTCTTTAATAGAAAATGAGACCAATATTCAGGTTTAATTTTTTGAAATTTGTATCGATATTTGGAATATTGAGTATTTATATTACGGTATTAATGGGACCTGATATTTTTACAGCGATACTTTAAATGAGTACTATATCGATACTTTCGGTTCGATATCGTGTCCTTACTTGTTATCACATAGTGTTTAGTGATGGACAATTTTGGCTCTTAAAATTAAACAAATCAAGAAAATCATGTGGAGCTAAATTATAACTACTCAAAAATGCGAATATGTGGTAGATTTCAGACCTTGTGTGGTAGATGTGGTGGATGCTCCAAAAAGTGGTAGACCTACCACAATGTGGTAGAAGTCCGATCACTGTCCGGGTCGTGAAGAATTCGCCCGGACTCATAGAAAAATATATGAAGGTAAGCGGTTTTTACACCTTTCTTGTTTTCTTGCTTGTTAGCAATCATTTTTCACTTTTCTAAGTACGCATACCTGGAAGGCGTGGCGGCGAAACAGGACGTCCTGCAATGGTAGATGTTGAAGTTGTGTTAGAGGAAGTGGAACTAGGTCCATCGACTTCAGCGGACGGGAATACGAAAAACCACAGTTCACAAAGCTTTAAAAGGCCATCGATTTCATCCCTACCACATTCAACGTGCTCAGGCCAAACAAGAAAGAGATTAAATACCTGTCGAGGGTTAGATTTTGCCGTGAAATGTTGCGAATGCATGAATCAGACCCCAACTGTTTTAGTAAAATAATTTGGAGCGATGAATCATCATGCAAGCGTGATGGTTATTTTAATTTACATAACCTTCACAGCTGGCAGATAGACAATCCTCACGAAATGAGAGAAGATAGTTCGTAGTACCGGTACAAAATAAATTTATGGTGCGGTATTTTTAATTGTCAGATATTGGTAGGGCTGCCAGATATCTCTGTTGCCAAACCGGGACACTTTACAGAGGGCCTCTCGCTCCCTTCTCTTTCATTTCGACGTGCGAAAGGATGTAGTGAAATTTTATTTTGACAGACAAAAACAAAAACATAAAAACATGAGATCATGAGATAATTACAAGGTAAGCCAACAAAACAAAACAAGTTATCACAACTAAAGCACAGAGAATTTTTCACAATGCTTGAACCTTTTTTTATTCTTTATAAAAATAGAGTTTATACTAAATATATGAAAAAACATAAAAAAAATGGTTAAACTTTGTGCTAAACTCGGCAAAATTCAATAAATTTGCATACAAATTTGCAACATTCTAATCAGACTTTTAATACAACTTTTTAAAATGAAGTTTTGCAGCCCATTAAATTTTAGTTGATTTTTGGTATTGTTTTTACTGAGAGTTTCTTCCATACAAACTATGTTCGATAATTCTTTCTATATGGAGGACACTGTCAGCAAACGAAAAATGCTAAAAATCAACGAAATTTGCCGGCAACTTCAGACTTGCACTTTATTAATTGGCCCAAAAGCTACATTTTCAAATTTTTTCTAAAAGATCTGATTAGAAATTGTAATCTGATGAAAGAGCCTCCTAGCCAATAATTTTGGACGGCACCGTACTCTAGGTTTCATGAAAGAAAAAAACTTAAGTACAAGATAACATAAAAATATCAGTCATATTTTTGTTGCTGTGAACTTGTTTCAAAACTTCTGTCTTTTCCTTTATATAATTGTAAAACTCTGTGCACGTCATTTTGAACGTATTTAGGTACATATACGAATCATCAACTATTGCTTGTGCAAAGCTCAACTATCTCGAAATGTGACTATTTCACAAATTAAACCGGTGCACTGAGAGAAAGAAGTTTAGAATTAAAAATGGGTGCTAAATTAAAATAATACGCATATGGGTGTTTCCAGCGGAAGGTCCACCACGACAAAAAAAAATAATGGTTTTATATCTAACGTATTTACGGGCCGATTTGTCTGCTTTTTAAAATATATACTGGCTATGTAAGTAGAATCATCTTTGCATAAAATGGTCTTCCTAGGTGGTGCCAAGGTCGAGATATTTCGAAAAACCGTATTTATGGTCTGATTTGGTTCGAATTTGGCGTATGTGGTTGAAACATAATAAATCATAGATTTCTAATAAATTGACCCTGAATTGGCGCTGAAGTCAAAATATAAAGTATATTCTACATAAAATACATGTTTTATTTGCGTTAAAAATTCATTTAAAAGCAATATTAACAAAAATATAACGATGGAAATTTATGTCACGTGACGCCACGTCACGTCACGTTTCACACTTGGGGTTGTAAAAGAGAATTGAAACAATTTGCATTAATTCAAAAAACTCTAAAAACAACTAGAA
>NW_016157694.1:0-49465 GCF_001687245.7 Rhagoletis zephyria | reverse complement strand
GTGCTATACAATGGCCCAAAAAAGTTAAAGAAAACAAATGGTATTCCTTTTTTGTATCACATTGAAATCGTACGACTGTCACGTGCGCCACCATGGGAATGCCCATATGAAAGACCGCCAACCCAACTCGTAATACATTTAAGTATACAAATTTTAGTATTTAGTATAGAAATATTCACTTCAAATATGCCCATATTAAAATGAAGCGATTTGCAATTACTGATTGCTTTTTCATAATTAAGTTAAAAAAATATTTAAATTCCATGCTGGTTGTAATGGGAATTGAGCCCTGACCCTCTGGAAATTAGCAAATTGTGGCAAGCATCTTCGCGCACTCAGCTACAGCCAGACATGTAAATGTGCATTTAAATGTTGCGTTTGAATCAACACCACGCGTGCGTGTTATGAAAGTATTTTTTTTAAATACGAACATTTTTAAACGATAATCAAATAGAAAATATTCATGTTTACTATGCGTTATTTCCCTCAGTGAATTCATAACAGTTTTCTGAATATTACAACGCTTTTTTTCGCTTAGTGTAGCGTTTTTTGAACTTTTATTCAAATTTGTGCATTCAAATCAAAAACCGGGACACTAAAACGAAACCCGGGATATTTTAAGGTTGGACCGGGACGCCGAGACAAATAGTCTAAAACCGGGACATGTCCGGGAAAACCGGGACGTCTGGCAGCCCTAGATATTGGGACCTGTGGAACTGCCGCCAACGCTCCATTCGAAACAAACAATAAGGGTGGCACCTTTCCGAAATCTTTATTAAATGAGGAATTTTTTTGTGTAATGTAAAGTTATAGCTCAGTAAATTTTTTTTCACCAGAGATAGTCAAAGTTGGGGAAGAAAATATCAAAAAGTTAAAAATCCCAAAATAGTCCTAATTTTATGATGGTTCCTTAATATATTTTAACTACATTGAATTGAGTATGGAGAAGCAACTATCTGGAATTATTTTACATAAAAAATGTACTAAGTATAGCCTGGTTTGTAGATGCAGTTAAAGAAAATACATGAAAAGGTAAGATTTTTTTAATTCAAAAAAATGTAAATATTTCAAAAACGGTAACATTTTTAGCTGAAAATTTTTTGTTTATCAGATTGCAGTTTACCAACTATTAGCAAAATTATCAAGCTTCCTTTTCACTATAATTCGATAACCGGTACACCGGTAAAAAAATAATTTTACACAAACAAAATACATTGGGAACAATTACCGAACACCGAGTACAAAGCTTGGTGTAAAGACCCGTAATTTAAAACTGGATCAAAATCTTCAAAAATTTAAAACCAGTGGAGTTCAACTAATTAAAGGCAGTTGTGTTTTCTTACAACAGACGCGTCAGACTTCGCTTTAGGAGCTATTTTATCACAAGGAGAAATAGGTCACAATTTACCAATATCATACGCAAGTAAATTATTACAAAAATATGACATTAAAAAACCCATTACAGAGAAAAAGTTATTAGCAATCCATTGGGGAATTAATTATTTCAGAACTTACCTCTATGGCAGAAAATGCATAGTAATAACTGACCACAGACCACTAATGTCATTGTTTTCACACAGAAACCCATCATCGAAAATGACAAGAATTAGGACTGATTTATCAGAATATGACTTCGAAATTGTATACAAACAAGGAAAAATAAATACTAACGCAGATGCGTTATCACGCATCAATTTGGACAGTGACATACTCAAATCTATGATTCCTATAAGTAAAAGTGAAAAAGAAGATAGGAAAAGTGTTAACGTTATAACAAGGAGAAAGACCGCAAAATTTAAAAATATTAAAGAAAAGGTATTAGCGCAAGAAGAAACAAATACCGGTAAACGTATTAACAAAGACAACACAACTTCCAAGAAGCCTGATCAACTTCACATTTGGGACTGTACATCTTTTAATGACGTAAAGAAAATGAAGTTTAATTTTGAAAGTAGTACTACAATTGAAATAGTTAATAATGACGTGCACATAACTTGTAGCGATGACTTAGAATCTACATTCAATATTGGAGAAACTACATAGTTTACTAAGAAACTTTGTGAAAAAGATTTTATATTTAAAAATACTGATATGAATTCATTCAAGTAGAAATATAATGAATTAGAAACGAATAAACGCGTGCCAATAAAAATACTTACATATAAACCAAGCTCCAAGGGAAATAGAAATACAAACTGATAGACGAATTTCACTGCTCAAACATTGCAGGTCACTAAGAAATTCGAAAAACTATTTTTAGTTCGGCCAAATTAGACCAAAAATAGGAGTGAAGTTACAAAAATTCCCACCCAGCTGAAAATTGGTACGATTGTTCAAAACTCCATCATAAATAAAATCTAGAAAGTCCTCAACGATCCGATACCTGGAAAAAAGTTACTCGGGGTCAAATGTCACAAAAACGGGTTTTTCGCGATTTTCAGCAAAACGGTAATCGTCATAATATGCACATGTTTCCACGCCACCTTTGCTGTACTTATACATACCACCCGCAAACAAAAAATTATCAACAATCAACGCAAATTTTTATCCACTTCAAACTTGTAATTTCTTAAGCTAGAATTTAATGGGCTATAAAACTGCACACCTAGATTTTTTCTAAAAGTTCGTATTAAAAAGGTTTGTGTTGTTTCATAATTTTGCTTAATTTTTTTACAAAGTTTGAAATTTGGACTTATGTGGTTTTTGTTAGATAGTGAGTTGTATTATTATAAAAAAATAAACATAAAACAAACAAAAATTGCCGAAACTGATCACAATGTCGTGTCCCTATTATTTTTCACATGACTGTAGGTGGGCGTGTCCAACCATGTCCACTTTTGCATATTACAGTTTTTACTCTTAACAGACCTTAAGGTAACAATTGTATCCGGATATGTCCATAAAAAGTATTTTTGGCCGCTCTCCCCATATAAATGCAACCACAGTACGTTGGCGTGTCTGTCACTACAAGTGGTGCTTTTGTATGTCTTACTATTTTTTTTGTGTGCAATTTCTGCAGTTGTTTATAAATTCTTTGACCATCTATGTCATATTTTTCCAAATATATCTTTGTTTGAGTTTTAAATAGTCCAGTCAATTTAGACATTCGAGGTTACAAAAAATTCCCACCCAGCTGCAAATTGGTAGGATTGTTCAAAACACCATCGTAAATACTATTGTACTATTTGCTTCCATAAAAAAAATAAAAATTTCAAACATACTTTAAATGGAAGAAAATGTGTGACACCGTCAGGAAAAAAATTATCAAAAATCAGAGCGATTTCTTAGCCACTTAAAACTTGCGCTATCTTGAGCTAGAATTCAGTGGACTATAAAACTGCATACATAACTTTTTTCTAAGAGTACTTATTTAAAAAGTAAAATTTTGTTTAATTCTTCTATTTTTTTTAAATAAACATTAAACAAACAAAAAAAAAGCCGAAACTGATCACAATGTCGTGTCCCTTTTATTTTTCACATGACTGTATGTGGGCGTGTCCAACCCCGCCCACTTTTACATATTACAGTTTTTACTCTTAACAGACCTTAGGGTAAATATTTTATCCCGATATGTTCGCCGACGATTAGTCTTTTTGAAGACTCAACAAAATTTATTTTCGGGCGCCACGATTCGAATTGGTGGAAACTCTTGGTTGTCATTTTAATGAAATGATTTCTTTCTTTTCGAGCCAATTATAATAATTTTTCAAAACTGCTGATTTTTGGCATTTGGATCTCTGCCAAAACAATGCAAATTTTTTACAAACGTAATTAATAAATTTTTGCAACTCATACCGATCTGGCTCAAAACTCTCATATTCAATATCTTTCGCTATTACACCCAGCAAATTTTGAACTTTTTGAGAATGCGTACCAAAATTTTTACGGCAAATCTCAAAAACATGCAATCGACATGTGCCTAGAAACATCTTGATATAGAAAATTAGATAGATAAAAAAAAGACATAGAAAAAACGGTAGAAAATAAAGAGGTAAGATTAGGTTATGGATTACTACGCGAGCCTCTGCAGGTCAATGCATCTAAACTGAACACTTTTATAATCTTATAATATTAGCAAACAATATGTAAATAAAACAAGTAAGAAAGTCTAAGTTCGGGCGGAGCCGAACATTAAATACCAGGCGCAAGTATTAAATATATGATTTTTCACCTTTCCGAAACCTACCGCTAGATGGTAAGCCGGGGTGTTTAAATTTTGAGTAAATTAGCGTCCTTAAATTTCGAAATATTGCAGTTTCAAGCATTTCTGAAATTTACCGTTATATGAAAAGCGGCCGTAGTTTTAGTCCGATTTCAATAATCTTCAACGTTTTGCTTTTGTGTGGCAAGCGCAATAACTATACCGAGTTTGGTACAAATTGGTAGAACGGTTACCGATATACATATATGTGATCATAAGTGGGCGGGCCCATTTTCCAAAATTTTACCAAAAACGTATTACTTGATAACGAATTGTTGCAAGCATAAATTTTGAATAAATTAGCTTTAATATTTACTGATTTATCGAAGATTTTGTATTTCTCTAAATTACCGTTATATGGGATGTGGGCGTGGTAATTGTCCGATTTTTTAATTTTCGGCCATTTAGTATGCTGCACCAAGGCCAACAATTGTGCCAAGTTTGGAAGAAATTGGTGCAGTGATTACCAAGATATACACATGTAAATATTTATAATATTCTTATTTTTCGTCTGAAAGTTATTGCAAATATCACTTTTGAGTGAATTATCTTCAGTAGTTACTAAAATATCGCAGTTTTCGTATTTCTGGAAATTACCGTTATATGGGATGTGGGCGTGGTAATTGTCCGATTTTTTAATTTTCGGCCATTTAGTATGCTGCACCAAGGCCAACAATTGTGCCAAGTTTGGAAGAAATTGGTGCAGTGATTACCAAGATATACACATGTAACCATAAATGGGCGTGCCTACGCCCATTTTCCAAATATTTATAATATTCTTATTTTTCGTCTGAAAGTTATTGCAAATATCACTTTTGAGTGAATTATCTTCAGTAGTTACTAAAATATCGCAGTTTTCGTATTTCTGGAAATTACCGTTATATGGGAAGTGGGCGTGGTTACAGTCCGATTTCGCCCATTACCAGCCTACCTTGGAGTAGTGGAAACCTACATACCAAATTTCGTTGAGATATCTCAATTTTTGCTCGAGTTATCGTGTACACGGACGGACGGACAGACGGACAGACAGACCTGGTTTAATTGACTTCTCTATTCATTCTGAGCATTTATGTATACATTTGTCTATATCTATCTCGATTCGTTTTGGCTGTTACAAACAACCGTTATGTGAAAAAAATTAATATACCCTTGTGCTCAAGGGGCCGATAGGGGAAACACACTTAAAACATTGCCTAAATACTTGAAAGACCAACCAAGAAACACACAAATTCCTACTTTTCTAAAACAACGATTTGCATAGAACACAACACGGATTATCTAAAAGTTCAATTGTAGAAATAAAGTCAATACCTTTATGTACAATATCCCATGCATACAATTTTAATTCACTCGGCTTTTAACAATATTTTAATTACGTTAAATCCAATTCAATTTTCAGCGTGCTGACGCTGTACTAATAAAATGAACAATTGATGACACTTTTGGTACTTTTTTCAGAAACAACCGTTAGAATGAAAACAAAAATTATATGACAACATGCAGTTTGGACAAAAAACTGATTGCAAAGCCTATTTTGATTTAAATATTTGTACATACATTTTTTTAATTTTGGCCTGTGGCAGCAACCACTGTGCAACGTCAACATTCGAAACGACATATCGATAATAAACTGAACCCTTAATATTATATTTTGTATTGCATCAACA
This sequence comes from Rhagoletis zephyria, assembly GCF_001687245.7. Lineage (NCBI taxonomy): Eukaryota > Metazoa > Arthropoda > Insecta > Diptera > Tephritidae > Rhagoletis > Rhagoletis zephyria. Next base: position 43,597 of record NW_016157694.1, on the reverse strand, counting down.
AGTTCATAGACATTTTTGCCATATTTAATTTTCGCCAACCACAAGCTGCTTTGATTACCGTTTTGACTCTTACTAAGATGAATGCAATAAATTATAAGTAATGTATTGTTACAATTATCCTTGAAACCTTGAGGGATTTCCCAAATATCATTCGGTTCGTATCTCTGGATTGTTAAATAAATGCTAACGTTGAGCAAATTGTAGTACAATTAACTTTAACAAACAATTTACAATACTTGCTAATACAGTAAAAACACTTTACAATACTTGTTAAAGCAATAACAACGCTTTACTAAACTTGTTACCACAATTAAATTTATAGCTTGCTTATTCGCAACTCCCTTCTCTGCTCACTTTACTTGTAGCTTGCTGACTTGTAACTAACTCCTCTCCGCTGTGTCGTGGCTCTTCTGAAGTTCATCACTCATTCTCTTTCTCCCGCTGTTCGCAGTGTTCATCCAACTTTACGTTTCTCTTTGTGGAACATTCTACGTCATTCCTCGAACATTCTGCCTATTTCTCGTTGTTCGCTTCGCGTTGCCGCAGTATTCGCCACAGTATTTATATATTAGTTTAAACCTAGTTCAGAATTGCACCCAATTTGCATGTGTTGTGTTCTGATGCTGTTGTGCCTGTCCTTCACCGCGTGTGCAGTTTTCCCAACGTTTATATGCGTTGTGCTTCAATTCTCATCCGACGTCGTCGTCTGTCCAAATATTTTTCTAATACCATTAATATGGTCACAAGTATTAGAATTATAAAAAGTTCTATGAAGCCGACTGCATAGAATTCATTATCGTTATTATCATTGAGTTCGGGTTGTGCATACTTGGTGGTTCGTCTCTTATAACCGTTTTGTCTGCATTTGCATCTTTGCCAACTTCGTACCTTGTGATCGCTATCATGATGGCGGTAAAAATTGATTTCCACCACGCCATGTTATTAAACTCTATGTAACATTTAAAAATTTATATCTAATAAGCTTATTTCCATATCTTTGGCAGGATCTTAATCAAACTGGCAGGATGGTCCTCTTTGCTCATATATTCAAAGTGGCAGGATCGCCATGTGTTGATCCTATTGGTGTTAAATGTTATTATTAACCTTTTTATTTATTAGGCAGAGAAGGTTCTACCGTTAAATAGGCGGCCATGAGGCTGCCGAAAACTTTACCTAGGCAACTTTGCAGTTGCCGAATTTAAAGAAATGATGAAGCAAAGGTACACTTGCCCGCATATATCTGCGTACATAGCAAAAAATCTAGCAATTCTAACTCAAATGGCAAATATTTTAGTCAGTTTTCAATACATTGAACTGTTTGTGCCTTTATTTTGTTTGCTTGGTATTTCTCTTAAGTTCTACATCTTGTAATGATTCATATTTCCACGAATTTTAATTTTTATTCATTTTCAACTGAAATTTTAGACAAAAACCGACTCGCAAAAGTCTGCGTACAGCTGCATAATATGAGCAAAGTGTGATTACCGTTAGCTGAATTCTTAAGAAAACTAATCAAACAAATGCTGAGACAACTTAAGGAGTTTGTATGTTTTAATTTTGAAACAGTTGAAGACTAAAGGTGAATAAATAAAGTCATGGAAAATAAAGGAAAGAAGATTAGTATTGGTGAAAGAAAAATTATTATAAAGCTATATGCTGAGAATAAACCTTTATGGGAAACCGGAGGTATAGTAAGCAGAACTCACTCATCGATACAGAGGGTAGTGTCGAATTATGTCTCAACCGGTTCCATCTTATCAAAACCCCGTGCTGGTCGCCCGTCCATACTAACGAAGCGAGAAAAAGAATGCATCGCACAGTTAGCGCAATTGAAGATTGAGGTAGAAGAAAGATTTTCCAAAAGAGTTTCCGATGATACAGTCAGAAGAATTTTAAAAAAAGCTGGGTATCATAGCCGAGTAGCCCGCAAAAAGCCACTCATTTCGGAAGTGAATAGGCGAAAACGCACGGATTTCGCAAATGAGCATGTGTCTAAGACCCCAGAATTTTGGAACAAGGTTATTTTTCCGATGAAAGCAAGTTTTGCATTTTCGGCATAAAAGGAAAAAAGCTAGTATGTAGAAAGAGGGGCACAGCATATGAAAAAGAAAATTTGATACCAACTGTAAAACATGGTGGGAGCGGAGTAATGGTTTGGGGATCAATGGCAGCTAACGGTGTCTGGAAACTTACATTTATTGACTCAATAATGGATCAAATGGGCTATATACAGGTTTTAAAAGATAATTTACTACAAAGTGCGCAACAATTAGGGCTAAGGGAGGAGTTTTGTTTCCAGCAAGACAACGATCCAAAACATTCCGGGCAAAATGTGAAGCTATGGTTGTTGTACAATGTAAGGAATCAGTTGCGAACACCTCCGCAATCTCCGGACCTTAACCCAATTGAACATTTGTGGGACTTACTCGAGCGTAGGATCCGGAAACATACCATAACCTCAAAAAGTATGCTAAAGGGCATAATATCGGAGGAATGGACAGAAATTACAGGAGAAGATACAAAAAAACTCGTCGAGTCGATGCCAAAACGTCTTAGAGAGGTGCTAATGAGAAACGATTACCCTACTAGTTACTAGGATATCAGCGGGCATCAATCGCTGTAAAATACAGTTTGTATGCAGACTTTTGCGGATGTCTTTTTATATATGGTTTTAAAAATAAATGAATTGAAATTATAAATTGTACTTAAAAATATCTATAAATATAATAGTAGTTAAGATAAATATACTTTTAAGGAAATAAACAAAGTATATTTTGATACGTATTTTATTAGATGAGAAATGTGTGATTTAAGTCGTACGTTCCAATTTTTTTGCACTGTACGCAGAAATATGCAGGTAAGTGTATGTCATTCATATTCTGTTTTATTCACTAAATCTTAACTCTATTTATACATAATTTGTCACCAAAAGTGATTTTCATAACTCCGCCTCTATCTTTTCGTTTTCATTATCATTGCATTGCTGAATGTGGAAGCAACCATGATGACGCAGCTGGCAGAGCTGAGCATGTTGCTGAACTATTCTACTTGTGAGTGATCGAGAAACAACCAATCAGAACATGCAGCGGTTAGCGGAAGCAGCGAGCATAATTGAAATACTCTGCTTGCAAATGGTAGCGCTACATATTACGAAAATTTACCTGGTCAGCATTGCCCTCAAAAGCATATCTAGGTCGATGTGCTCATATTGCTTTGGTTGTGCATTTGTAGGTTGCCGCTTCTATTGCATTTGGTATGTGTGATCACTACAAGGATTTCGTCAGGAGGTGGGTTGAGCACTAAGCTCTAAGTCCGTTCCTGTCCTTATGCAGCCCACTGTTACTATTTTCCTTTATACCACCCCATGTCGGACCTGTTCGCCCCTACTCCAATCCAAGCCACAGCGGTTCAAGTACTTCCGGAAGCAGCCGTGGCCAGTTAAAAACTGCGCTAAGTGGAAGTTTAACTCCCCATGCTTTCTGTTCACCCATTTGTCAATACTAGGGATGAGGGTACATGAGCACCTTCCATTTGTTCTCTCATCGATGCACCCTTTCCCTGTGCGGTAATTTCCAGAGCATCAGCATCGTCTTGCGTCCTTCTGGGGTAAATTCTCGCTCTTTCTTCTATTTATTCATTTAATATATATATATAGTCTATGAACAAACCATTCTTGCAGACTACTAACATAGTTTAATAAGATTATATAAAAGATTTCAAAAGATCAATGAAAAAATCTTTAGGCAAAGATAAATCAAAAGGATGAGATCTGGTTAAATTCATTAATAAATTCATTATCATAATTTGATATACTATTAATGCCATGAAAGGGGTGCAAATTTCGAAGTTCTCTTCTTGGAACATTAAAATTTATTTTCTCAAGAAAGGCAGCAAAATCAAAATCTCCCAGGATAACGCCATAAATAAAAGTTAAATAAAGAATTGACTTTCTGCAGGGGCAGATCCAGCGGGGGGTTTTGGGGGTTAAACTACGTGTAAGTCAGTGGCGGACCCACGGGGGGTGTTATAATACATAGACGCCATATTATACATACATATGCGCCATATTAAAACACAACCCGTGCGTCAGCCACTGACTGACACGCAGTTTAACACCCAAAACTTCCCGCTGGATCCGCCACTGACTTTCTGCTTTCTAAGGGTTTAAGACCTATATGATGGAACAGGATCAATGAATCGTAGGGACCGCAATGCATTCCTAAGGAACACTTTTTGAATTCGTTCAATCCGGTTAATTAACAAGTAAGGAGGTCTAAGTTCGGGCGGAGCCGAACATTAAATACCCGACGCAAGTATTAAATATATGATTTTCACCTTTCCGAAAGCTACCGCTACTCAATTTTGAGTAAATTAGCGTCCTTAAATTTCGAAATATTGAAGTTTCAAGTATTTCTGAAATTTACCGTTATATGAAAAGCGGCCTCAATTTTAGTCCGATTTCAATAATTTTCAACGTTTTGCTTTTATGTAGCAAGAACAATAACCACAAATTGATACAAATTGGTAGAAACGTTACCGAGATACATATATGTGATCATAATCATCAATTTTGAATAAATTAGCTTTAATGTTTACTGATTTATCGAAGATTTCGTATTTCTCCAAATAACCATTATATGGGATGTGGGCGTGGTTACTGACCGATTTTAAACATTTTCGGCCATTTCGTATGCTGTAGCAAGGTTAACAACTGTGCCAAGGTTGAAAGAAATTGGTGCAAAGGTTACCAAGATATACACATGTAACCATATGTGAGAGTGGCTACGCCCATTCTCCAAAAATTTATAATATTCTTATTTCCGTCTAAAAATTATTATACCCGAGCGCACTTGCGCACAAGGGTATTATAAGTTTGTTCACATAACGGTTGTTTGTAACAGGCAAAACGAATCGAGATAGATATAGACAAATGTATACATAAATGATCAGAATGAAAAGAGAAATCGATTAAGCGGTGACTGTCTGTCCGTCCGTCCGTCCGTCCGTCTGTGCACACGATAACTCGAGTAAAAATTTAGATATCTTAACGAAACTTGGTACGTGTACTTCTTTCGGGCGTTGGACGGACGGTATTGAAAATGGGCAAAATCGGACAATAACCACGCCTACCTCCCATATAACGGTAATTTTCAGAAAGACGAAAACTGCGATATTTTAGTAACTACTGAAGATTATTCACTCAAAATTGATATTTACAATAATTTTAAGACGAGAAATAAAAATATTATACATTTTTGAAAAATGGACGTAGCCACGCCCTCTTATGGTTACATGTGTATATCTTGGCAACCGCTGCACCGGTTGGCACAGTTGTTGGCATGGGCACAGCATACCAAACGGCCGAAAATTTTAAAAATCGGACAATAACGACGCCCATATTCCATATAAGGGTAATTTAGATAAATACGAAATCTTCGATAAATCAGTAAATATTAAAGCTAATTTATTAAAAATTGACGCTTGCAACAATTCTTTACCAAGAAATACGCTTATGATAAAATTTTGGAAAATGGGCGTGGAACCGCCCACTTATGATCACATGTATGTATCTCGGTAACCGTTCTACCAATTTGTACAAAACGCGGTATGGTTATTGTGTTTGCCACATAAAAGCAAAACGTTGAAAATTATTGAAATCGGACTAAAATTACGGCCGCTTTTCATATAGCGGTAAATTTCAGAAATGCTTGAAAGTGCAATATTTCGAAATTTAAGGACGCTGATTTACTCAAAATTGACACACCCCGGCTTATCATGGAGCGGTATATTTTGGAAAGGTAAAAACATAAATTTAATACTTGCGCCGGGTATTTAATGTTCGGCTCCGCCCGAACTTAAACTTCCTTACTTGTTGTAAATATAAATTTTGAGTAAATAATTTTCAGTAGTTACCAAAACATCTCAGTTTTCGTATTTCTGAAAATTACCGTTATATGGGAGGTAGGCGTGGTTATTGTCCGATTTTGCTCATTTCCAATACCATCCGTCCTACGCCCGAAAGAAGTTCACGTACCAAGTTTCGTTAAGATATCTCAATTTTTACTCGAGTTATCGTGTGCACAAACGGACGGACAGACGGACGGACAGACAGTCACCGCTTAATCGACTTCTCTTTTCATCCTGATCATTCCGATCATTTACGTATACATTTGTCTTTATCTATCTCAATTCGTTTGGCAGTTACAAACAACAGTTATGTGAACAAAGTTATAATACCCTTGTGCACAAGTGCACCCGGGTATAAAAATTGTTGAAAAGGCCGCTAAATAATAGTGGTATACTCAAGGTGACTGAAAGAGGTGTAAAGCAATTTTAGTGTGTATGGGTCGGAGAACTCCGAACTATTCCGCCGAACGAAACCAAGCATTGCATTAGATTTAGGGTAATTGTGCACTTCATGGTCCCCACCGGAAATTTATGCAAAATAATCGGAAGAATCCGAAGGCGGAAACTGATTTTTTTAAACCTCCAAAAGTTATTCGCAAAAAACCGTTTCATTCAGCTAAACTTTGTCGGTACTAAATTCACGTTAATAAATGCATTAATTGAGCACATATTGGTATCTAGATGTTCACTATAGTTTACTTTAACTGAATTTGTAAAACAAAAACCCCAACATATTGATTTAATTGAATAGCAGTGCGAAAACCGCGTACAAAAAACTGGCATCGCATTTATTATACTAGTTGCATTTAGGTGTAATAAAAACATGGAGGTATTGGTATATACAGGGTGTCCCAGAAGTAACGTGCCACACTTTAGGGGAAGGTAGGTGGGGGGGTGAGCTCACTGATAAACAAAAAATTTTCAGGTAAAAGTGTCACCGTTTTTGAAATATTTACATTTTTTCGAATTTAAAAAAAATCGTGCCTTTTCATGTGTTTTCTTTAACTGCAACTACAAACCGGGCAATACTTAGTAAATTTTTTATGTAAAATACTTCCAGATAGTTGCCTCTCCATACTCAAATGCAATGTAGTTAAAATAAATTAAGGAACCATCATAAAATTAGGACTATTTCTGGATTTTTAACTTTTTGATATTTTCTTCCCCAACTTTGACTATGAGNATCTATATAACTACATAAAATAATTGCCGTTTTCGTTGTTCTGCGAGATGAGCAAAATAAATAATAGCTTGTAAAATTAGGGTAAGTGTAGAGCCAGTGCAGGTAAACGTAATACTTTCTTTGATAATTGATAACAGTTGCAAATTTTTAAGGCAGGTATCGCTAATGTGCAGGTATGTTGAATGCAAGTATCGGAGCAGTTTCCTTATAAATGTTAAAAATAATGCCGCTGATGCGCATTTTGGGGTAGGTATCTTAAATGTGCACTTAAGCACAAAGGCAGCAAAGCAACAAATGCTCTTCGTGTTGAATTGTTTTTGAATAAATTTTTTCCTTAAGACAGCCCCAGTAGAAAAAATCTAATGGATTCAGGTCTGGCGATCGAGCGGGCCACGTGATTGGCCCGTATCGTCCAATCCATCGGCGAGGATAAGTTTCGTCTAAATGAGCTCTTACTTCACGCCCGTAGTGAGCAGGGCACCCGTCATTTTGCAGCGATAGTCTTCGCCGCAGGTTTAAGGGTACATCTTCCAAAAGAGTTGGAAATACTGTGAGAGTTGAGCGTTGGCGGCAGTTCCACAGGTCCAAATATCCGACAATTAAAAATACCGCACCACAAATTTATTTTGTATCGGTACTGCGAACGATCTTCTCTCATTTCGTGAGGATTGTCTATCTGCCAACTGTGAAGGTTATGTAAATTAAAATAACCATCACGTTTGCATGATGATTCATGCATTCGCAACATTTCTTTAAAAAAGTTGGGGTCTGATTCATGCATTCGCAACATTTCACGGCAAAATCTAACTCTCGACAGGTAATCTCTTTCTTGTAGAGCCTGAACACGTTGAATGTGGTAGGGATGAAATCGATGGTCTTTTAAAGCTTTGTGAACTGTAGTTTTTGGTATTCCCGTCCGTCTTTCCATCATTCTCACTGAAGTCGATGGAGCTAGTTCCACTTCCTCTAACACAGCTTCAACATCTACCGTTGCAGGACGTCCTGTTTCGCCGCCACGCCTTCCAGGTATGCGACCTTAAAAAAGTGAAAAATGATAGTTAACAAGCAAGCAAACAAGTAAGTTGTAAAAATCACTTACCTTCATATATTTCTCTATGGGTCCCAGCGAATACTTCACGACCCGGATGTCGACGATTGGGGTATCGCTCTGCATAGAGTCTTTGAGCAGCTCTGGCATTACAGCAAGCTTCACCGTAAATTAGGTGAATATCCGCATATTCATGCGACGTATACTGCGTGTTCTCTGTCATAGTATTAATAACACAATGTTCGAAGGGTCCAATTTCACAAAATCCCCTTCCCTAATTCCGGTAAGTAACACAAAATAATGTCAGGAGCATGTAATAATGTACCTTTGTACTATTTAGCATGTCATTTGACGGTAACAAGAGCAAATTCAATTTAAATCTATTAAATACATTTTAGCGTGTCTCAGTCCTTTACCCACAAAAGCGGCTATAACTTTTTTTTTCTATTCAAAACAGTAAGTGTGGCACCTTTCTGAAATCTGACTACTTCGGACTGATGAGAGTCACTCTCACTGGGTGTTGCTCTCTCATTTTAGCTGTCATTTCCGAGTTAAGGAACGCTTTTTGGACTAAATCTGACTACTTCGGACTTTTTCTGACTATTTCTTGGAGATAAGGAACGCTTCTATTATAGGCCGAATAAAAATTTTCGGGTGAAATTTTTTCGGGCGAAACTCAGGATAAAGCAGAAGATTTTAGTTAAAGATGCCAATAACAATAAGGGCCGTTTGCACCATGTCTAGTTAATTCTAACTCCCAGTTAAACATCTTTATCGACGTTATCGACACCCATCATATAACATGTGATCGATAAAGCAGTTAACGTGCTTAACTGAAGGATGTACCTCCAGTTAGCGTTCACTAGACATGGTGCAAACGGCCCTAAATGTGAAAGACACATTTAACAAACACAAGAAAGTTTTTTACAATTAAAGAACTGACAGAACTTTTTTATGCGTAGGCGGCCTTCGGCCGCGCTTAGGGATCATAACCCTTACTGCGCAGAATTCTGTTTTCTGTTTTGCCGGAGAAGAGTGGTAGAACTTATTGCTGCGTAGGAAGCCTTCGGCCGCGCTTAGGTATCATAACCCTTACTATGCAGAATTCTCCTTTCTGTGTTGCCGGAGAAGAGTGACAGAACTTCTTTCTGCGTAGGCGGCCTTCGGCCGCGCTTAGTGATCATAACCCCTACTAGGCAGAATTGTCCTTTCTTTGTTGCCGAAGAAGAGTGGCAGATCTTCCCTCTGCGTAGGCGGCCTTCGGCCGCACTTAGGAATCATGACCCGTACTACCCAGAATACTCCTTTCCGTGTTGCCAGAGAAGAGGGACAAACCGGCTTTCTGCGTAGGCGGCCTTCGGCCGCTCTTAAGGATCATAACCCTTACTACGCAGAATTCTTCTTTCTGTGTTGCCGCAGAAGAGTGGCAAAACTTCTTTCTGCGTAGGCGGCCTTCGGCCGCGCTTAGGGATCATAACCTTTACTACGCAGAATTCTCGTTTGTGTTGCCGAAGAAGAAGGGCAGAACTTCTGTCTGCGTAAATGAATTTTCTAAGAAGGATTTTGTTTATATACAAATTACTCAAATAATGACTAAAATAAAAGGCTTTCTCATTTATTGTTATTGGCATCGCTAGTTAAAACCTTCTCTTAAACTAACCTGCCTTATCCTGAGTTTCGCTAAAAAAAAAAACTCACCCGTAAATTTGTCATCCGCCTATAGTAAATACATGGAAACCAAGTGGAACCAAGTGAAAACTGAACCGGTTTGGGGAAAATGAAACTGAGCCGAGATAAGGCTGATATATTGGCAACACCAAACACCTCCATGTTTTTATTACACCTACCTGCACCTAACAGAAATGCGACGCCGGTTTTTCGTACATTGTTCTCGCATTAATAATTAATTAAATCAATAAGTTTCGCGATTTTTTGTTACAAATTCTGTTAATGTATACTATAGTGAATATCTAGATACTAACATCTGATCATTTAATGCATTTGTTAACGTGAATTTTGTACTGACAAGGTGAACTAAAATGTAACGGATTTTTACGAATAACTTTTGAACGATTTAAATGAGTCAGTTTGCGCCTTCGGATTCTTAACGCTGGCGGTAATACGCGTCGTTTGATACCCTTTTCGATTATTTTGCACCATTTGTCGGTGGGGACCATGAACTGCACCATAACCAGATTTAGAAATAATAAAGTTAATGCGATTGTTGAATGTAAATTTAACATCAAAAATAACTACAAGGCCTTTAATTTCATCAACAGTCAGCAAAGACCGATTAGCAATATTATAAGAGCTTCTAAAAATAAGCCGCGATTTTGAGTAAGTGACGTGAAAGCATTTTTTAATATTTAAGCAAAGATGAGATCTAGCGCACCAAGAATAAAGATTATCAATCGCAGATTGAAGATTCAAATATCATTTGCAGAATTCGCTACCGAATAAATTTACAAATCATCAGACAACAAATCATCGTACAACAAAAACCTAGCGTAGGAAAAACAGGAACAGATGTCGTTCATGAACAAGACAAAATGTAATGGACCTAGAATACTGCCTTGAGGGACACCGGACGTTGCATGGAAGGGCTCAGAAGACACCTCATCAAGAGAGACAATACACCACCTGTTACTTAAATAGTCGCCATTGCAAGAAAATCGAGTGAAAGCCGAGACAGGCTGGCTTGTGAATCAGTAGCTTATGTGGAACATGTGAAAGAGGAAAATGCTGAGATACCGTATTCACTAAACACAGCAGGGTTGGAAACTGTAGAACGCCCCACGGCAAAACCATGTTGGTTGGAGCAAATTAAATTCTTAATGGAGAAGTAGATCTTATCCTTGATTATGCATTCGAACTTAGGAATATTGAGATTTTCGATATAGGTCTGTAATTGCAGACATTACTCTTGTTTCCACATCTGTAAATAGGAACTATCGAAGCCAATTTCCAGGCATCAATAAACTCACCACAGCGAAACGACATATTGAACAAAATATATCTACTACAACTAACGCAGGGCAGCCTTTTAACAAAGGGGTCGAAGAACCGTGAGTGCCAGTAGTAGAGTGCTTCAGTTTTAAAATACTAATAGAGATATCGTCTACTGAAATGGACACCGAGCCAAAATCAAGCGTGAAATTAATCCCAGATGAAAAGTCAAAATGAGGAACTTCATCATCACATGCAAAATTAGATTTGAAAAATTCCACGAACAGATTAGCAGCTGCACCAGGAGTGCAAGTTTGTTATTGCAAAAACAGTTGAAGGAATCGATGCGCACGGCTTTTTTAGATTTTATGAAATTCCAAAACGCCTTAGGGTTGGACTTTATATTTGACTCAAAATTAGCGATATAGTTTCTATAAAAAACTTGCCCAAGCAGTTGAATTCTTTCATATAACGTAGGTATTTGTCAGGTGACAGGTAATAAGGTCAATGGAAATAAGGTAAATTGACTTTATTTCCCACCCTGGCGCGAAATAAAGTCAATTGACATTATTACCTTTTCAAAAGCGAAATAAAGTCAACAAAAATTTGGAAATAAAGTCATTGGCGCTATTTCCTCATTCAAATGGAAATAGCGTCAACAATGCTTAAAGTATGTCGATTCATAGAAAAAAATGTTGTTCTTACAATAAACATTGCCCCGTAAGTGTTGTTTTTTAATAGATGAAAAGGGTTATTGCCAAATCCTCAGTGTTGTGATATTAATCCTCACACAATCATGAACTACCACCAATTGATTTTTTTTTTTAAATTTAAATTACGAATATGTAAAAACACGATGCGAAAAACTAAACGCCTGCGCACAGCTGGAATACGAGAAATATTTGAAGAAAGAGTGTAGAAATGATCCATAACTTGCAAAACATGTTTCGTTTCCACAAAAATAAAGCGAAAACTATTAAATTGAAGAAACAGTCCATGTCCAAAAACCCCGGAGGAACACTGAAAGAATTCTGTGTTTTAAATTAGCATATTTTGAACGAATTCGGAATGTCTAAGGTGGAAAAGAACCCAACCTTTCTATAAGGAAACAATTATAGAAAAAGAATTTTCTTACACTGTATTCATGTCTCCGCCACCAATTTGTGACGACATCATTTAAAAGCAGCTAAGGAGAATGACGACACTATTTATTAGATGGCACATTCAACGAGCCAATGTGCCAAAATGCGGGTATAAACAATTATTGATTATTTAATATCGGAACCGAGATCATATAAGTTAATTGATTGGTTTTCACACACTTTTGAAACACAAATTATATGCTTTTTCACTGCAGACAAGTTGTTGCCCCAAAACACAGCAGAAATCTTCGAATCAGGGCTGCCAACTATCCTTAGTTATGAGGTGCCATATTGAGGATAAAAAAGTGCCAAAATGTGCCAAATAGAAAAATAAAAGTGCCGAAAAAGGTGTCATTCCTTTTAGTTATTCACATTTAGCAATAAAATAAAGCTACATTTTCCAAACAAAAGTTCAATGATAAAATAAGAAACCAGTTGAATAACCTTTATAAATTAGAAAATTTTAGTTGAGAAAAAGAAGTGCATGCAAAGGATTTCACAAAAATCTATTGAAATGTAATTTTTTTTACAAAAGTGCCATTTTGGCACTTTGGCGCTGACGCGGGCCGCCGCGAAGCTAAGTAAATTTAATGTTTGAAAGAGAAATAATGTCAATGGATTTTATTTCGTTTTTAAAAAGGTAATAATGTCAATTGACTGTATTTCGCACCAGGGTGGGAAATAAAGTCAATTGACCTTATTTCCGTTGATCTTATTACCTGTCACCATTTGTCATAGAAGGACTGGTCTGTTTAAATTTCTTGTAGAATTTGTTTCTTAAACCTTTTGTATACATGGTAATTTGTATGGTTTACTTTTTACTAGTGGTACATACTTTAAGACAGTTCAAAGATTGTTAACCCAAAAATTTCGAAACAGGAAGCAACATTTGAGTAAGAAAGCAGATCAGCCCAGTTTATTTCAGAGAAATGTTGTTTAGACTGGAAAAATCGCAGCGCGTAAAATTAAACTTTTTTCAACTTTTTCATTTAACCTTCATAAGGTCTTCGGGTCAAATTTGACCCATTTCAGAATAAAAATCGTTTTTCACCGGAAAATTTGTGGTTAATTTATTTGATATTTTATGACTTTTATTTATTTTGGAAACTAAAGAGGTAGTAATGATTCTGGGCTCATATGTTTATGATTCTTCTAGTTATAAATATTTTTACACTTAAGGTCTTCGGGTCAAATTTGACCCGACGTAAGCAACCTATTATTTATGTATTGCTGATCGGTATGTTTTGCTCAATAGCCTTATTGACGATTTTTCTGCTTGCATTTACACCTGTAAATTCAAAATAAACGTATTTGTCTCGTTTTCTCTTATTGCTTTTTATACTTTTATATCGGGGAATCCCCAGATTATTGGCTTGTATGTGAACTTGAAATATTGTGGATTTATTGCTTTCATGTTTGCCGCAATATTGCTACAGTAGTGAAGTAATCACGGAAGGAGTAACACGCGTATATGTACGAATAAGTTTGAACGTTGGGCAAAATGTCTTCCAGAAAAATAACTGACAGTGAAATAGAGGCCATAGTGAATGAGGTATCAGATGAGGAGGAATCTTGTTCAGAAAGTGACGATAACATTGAATATGCTGGACCGTCTGATACTTCAGGTGATAGTGATAGCGAAAATATGTCCACTGAGGAATTCGTATCAAAAAATGGACAAATAAAATATTCTAAGGAGCCTTGCAAAAACAGATATGGAAGAGCGCAGATGAAAAATGTTATCAACATGATTCCGGGTTTGACCCGCTACTCCTCTTCGAGAATTACGAAGAAGGAGATCTCAAGCTTTCAATTATTCTTCCCATGTCCTGTGATGAGCACTATTTTGAGATGCACCAATATTGAAGGAAAACGTGTTTTCGGTAATGATTGGACTGACATCGACGACACTGAAATGTTTGCTTTTATTGGTTTACTTTTGTTAGCTGGAGTATATAGGTCAAATAATGAAAGTACCGAAAGTTTATGGGACTCTGAAACAGGAAGGCCCATATTTGGAGCAATTATGTCATTGAAAAGATTCAAAGTCATTTCAAGAGTAATAAGGTTTGACAATAGAGACACTCGAAGCGAACGACGAATAGTAGACAAGTTTGCACCCATTCGTGAATTGTGGAATCAGTGGGTTGACATATTGCCGAAAATTTATAATCCTTCCCAAGATGTAACAATCGACGAGCAGCTGGTATCATTTAGAGGAAGGTGTCCATTCCGACAATACATACCATCAAAACCAGCCAAATATGGCATCAAGTTTTGGGTTCTTTGTGATGCTGTTACAAGTTATGCTTGGAACATCCAACCGTATACAGGGAAAGAAATAGGAGCCATGCCCGAAAGAAACCAAGGAATGCGTGTAGTTCTTGATTTAACAGCTGGACTGAAAGGTCATAATGTTACTACAGACAATTTTTTCACATCGTATCAACTTGGACAAAAACTACTGGAAAAACAAATTAGTTTAGTTGGAACCATTCGCAAAAATAAGCCTGAGTTACCATCAGAGATACTAGCAACTAAGGGAAGAGCTGTATATTGTTCATCATTTTGTTTTACGGAGGACACTACACTCCTATCTTACATCCCGAAAAAAAACAAACTTGTGCTTCTCCTTAGCACTTTGCATCATAGTCCAGAATTAAGTAATCGCGAAGACAAAAAGCCGCAAATAATATTAGATTACAATAAATGTAAAGGTGGTGTAGATACATTGGATAAAGTTGTGTCCTGTTATACTTGTAAAAGAAAGACAAACCGATGGCCTCAAGTTGTATTTAGCAACATGTTAGACATATCAGCGTATAATGCTTTTATTTTATTTACATCTGCCAATAATGGCTGGAATGAAAACTGTTTTTCCAAACGTCGACACTTCTTGGAAAACTTAGGCTTGCAGCTTACTGCACCTTATATAAAACAACGAAAAACGTTACCAAGGGCTCCATTTTCTCGAGAAATCACAAAGAGAATTCGTGAGTTGGATCAACACGATCTACAGCCGTGCACTTCAACAAGAAGGGAAGGAAGACCGGAAAAAAGTACAACAAAAAAGAGTCGATGCCACCTGTGTCAGAAATCAGATAATAAAACTGCATTAATCTGTACTACTTGTGAAAAGTTTATATGTAAGGCGCATTCTAAAATTATTGTTTTATGTAACCGATGCAACAACTAAAAACTTGAATATAATTCAAATTTGATAAGAATTAAATTTTATTTTTAACTTGAATTAAAATTATAACTATTTTATGTTTATTCCATATATTTAGATACATATGTATGTATGTATCAGTTTTATGAAATCGAACAAAATTTGAAATAAATGCTTATAAAAATATATACTTTATTTAGTAATTGTAGCTAAAAGTTATATGCAGTTTTTATAATACACTTTAGTACGTTAATTTAGTTTCTATACCAGAAATTTACGGCTTGGGTCAAATTTGACCCGAAGAACTTTAACGTCAGTAGTTTTGAAGATCTTATGAAGGTTAAGGATGCAGATCCAAACACGCAGAATTCGAGTTTATGAACAAGAGTGTTATGGTGCATATCCGATGGGGTGATTGGCGCATGGCACATAGAAATATTAAAACTAATATTATCACTAAGGAATATGAGATCTAATAATTATCGAGCTCATCTGCATAAATACCAGTTTGTAACAAGTTTAAGCTTAGACATATTAGTTGGCATTAGGCCAGACGTACAATAACTAAGCGACCAAGTAATATCGGAAAGATTAAAATCTCCTATAGGATTATCACCCAAACTGTTGAGTACCAAGGACGCGATGTTATCAACATGGGATTTGTAAAGACTTTCCAAACAATTAGGTGGTATATATGAAGCAATTAAGAATAAAGAGCCTGAATACGATGAACCACGTACGCTAACACCGAGTTGGCCACCTCTCGAACGACCAGTTTTAACCCTCGTCCGGGCGCATATTCTTACACCGCTAACCGGGCGCAAAGGTACAATTGTACCTTCATATAGTTTTGATATGAATTTTTACTGGGGTATATTTTTTTCAATTTGGCACAAAGTGCCAAAATGGCACTTTTGAAAAATAGCAATATTTCAAAATATTTTTGTGAAATACTTTGCGTGTACTTCTTTTTCTCAATTAAAATTTTTTAATTTCTAAAGGTTATTCAACTGGTTCATTTTATTTTGGCATTGCACTTTTGTTTTAGAAATGTGGTTCTTTTTAGCTACATGGGAAGCGTTATAAAGGAGAGCACCTTTTTTGGCACTTTTATTTTTCTATTTGGCACATTTTGGCACTTTTTTATCCTTAATATGGCACCAAATAGCTAAGGATAGTTGGCAGCCCTGACCGGAACAAAAATAATACGATGTTTATTTGGTTCAGTTTATATTTGCTGCTACTTGCGATCACAATTCTGGTTTAGCATCCTACATAATCTACAAAAATCATAACCCCCGGTTTCAGGGAAAAAATCAACGTCGAAAGTTTCTAAAAGATCTCTCCAATCAGCTATGCATGCCTTCAGTTGAATCTCGAAGTGCAAATCGAATGATGATGAGAAGCCATTTCCTTCGAAGTGCAATAGAAATGGTACTTGGCCGTCGCGTTGTGGCATCTAGAGCAGCTGTCCTTCAATTACCTCATGGTAGCCGCGGAGCCTCCCCTATCACTGGACGTTGCTATATCTGTCGGACTCAAATAGGAAACAACGTAAAACTCGAATGCTTTGCATATCTTGTGCTTATCCAATTTGTGATGAACATTCAGTTTCAAAAACAACGTGTATTTCTTGCGAAGAAACTCTCTAAAAATTTCAAAATGTTATTCTAAATCGTTGTTCCTAAATTGAATTGTCTCGCTTGTTACTTTTTTATATAGTTTATTATCGCTTCTTATATGAATTAGCTCCGTTTGTGTCTCTTTTTTTTTATAAAAAAAAATTAAATAATAATCTTCTTTTTTCTTCATACCAGATATATGAAGGTACAATTGTACCTATGCGCTCTGACGTGGGTGTAAATTTAACTCGGCCCTCTATTTCAGAAAATAGTGGCCCATTTTGTTTTAAATTAAGGGAACATGTGGCGCAACAAAAATGTAGAGATGTCACGAAGATCCAGCCCTCTAAGTTTTCTGGAAAAAAAGTTATTGTAATTTAAAAACGCAAAAGTCACAATTGTACCTAGTCGCACGGACGAGGGTTAATTGCATCCCTGTATTTGCGAAAGACGACGAATTGACTGGGATCAAAAAATTCGGCATCAAAAAAATCGGAAGTCAGCCAAGTTTCGACAATCACGAAAATATCGTAATCCAGTTCAGAGCTCAAAGTTCTTACAGCATGAGTTTTTGTTCTCATGCCAGACGCATTCTGAAAATATATGTTAAGTTGCTTGTTGATTAAGTTCGCCTAGCTATTGCAAGCTACGGGTCTTGTTATTGTTTTTCCTTTCGGGGGAAAAAAGCGAAAAGGATGAACGTTCACAAAAGCAGGCCACAAATTTGGTAATAGAATCTTATCGTATATAGCAGTAGCAACTCCAAGCTTAAAATTTCCTTTTTCTATTGAGTCAGGCAGCGCATCTTTCTTAACTAACCTATGACACGCAAAGTTAGATCTATCCGTTTTGGCGTGCTTTGCTACGTAATCAATAATATCATTTGCGGAAACTGAGGGTTGGAATGAAGATAAATGAAGCCAGTTCATAAGAGCAACAACATCTAGTTCTTTACTTTCATTAGATCCGACGATATTCAGACGCTTACTGCGTTTATTATTATCAGTACGTTTACTAACGATAGCAGCGTCTGTCGTAGCATCACTTAAGATATTAGACGTACTATGATTTACAACCGCATTGTTCATACCAGCATTTAGTTCAGACTGAACTTTTAATGCCAAGGTGCTGTCGTTTTGTTTAGTTGTAGCAGCAGCTGCAGAAGCATGTAAAGACGGAGACGAGGTATCACGATATTATTATCAGCAACAACATCAGATCCAGCATTAGCCGCAATAATACGACGAGCAGCGTCCGCATATGAAGCCCAAGTAGTCTCAGCAGCAGCAACAGAAGCAGAGACAGCATTTAAAGTTGTATTTGCTTTTTTTGGTTGTTTGTGTTTCCGACAGGGTAGGAGTATGATGTATTAAAGAAATTTGGTTTGGAGACAAACCGGTTTCGGCGTTGTGCCATCTTCAGTGTAATTTTTCGTGGTAGAAATCCGTTATTTTTATTTTATTCGTTTTTGTAATTGCGTCAGTTTATGTTCCGTTATTTAGCAGGTAGGTGGTTTTAGGTTTCTTGTATGTGCCGGCAGATAGAAATCCGTTATTTTCATTTTCTTGATTTCTAAGCCGTTGGTCTGTATCTTCGCGTTGGCGTTTTTTCCAGGGGTCTTCTCATGTTTTCCGTACAGCATCTTGAGTGGTTCGAATATTACATCGGATACGGTGCTTGTTTGTTCGTTTATAATTCTTCCTTGAAATGTTTTCTGCTTGTATATCTCCATGTTCTCCAATATGTTCAAACGTCGTCCTTTATGATGTACGTGGAGGAGTTTGGCTGCCTTATTAATTTTCATTGGTGTACATTTATTTTCGAACATATGATTTGCGAAGGTTGATTCTAGTGTGACGCTTGGTTTTTGCGTCCTCTTATTGTAGTCTCTTATATGTTCGCGGAATCTTGTTTTAATCTTACGGCCAGTTTACCCTATGTAGCTTACACCCTGCGGATTTCTATTGCCGGCACATACAAGCAACTTAAAACCACCTACCTACTAAATAACGGAACATAAACTGACGCAATCACGAAAACCAAGAAAATAAAAATAACGGATTTCTACCCGCCGGCGAATACAAGCAACCAAAAAGCATCTACCTGCGAGATAATAATTGCGTTTGCTTACTCATTTCCAGTAAAATCCATAGAAAGTTTTTACGAATTGTCATGTTTTGGCGTTTTCGTACGCAAAAACTTGCAAGGTAGGGGAAATTGTGAGAGGGAAGAGAGTTGAAGTTGCAAGTTTTTACTGGATTTTACTGGATAAATTTTTACTTGTAAGAATTTGCCAGTACGAAAAACAGCTGATAGCATGTTGCTGGATTCAATTTAAACTGATAAGGAAACTGCNAGGGGTCTTCTCATGTTTTCCGTACAGCATCTTGAGTGGTTCGAATATTACATCGGATACGGTGCTTGTTTGTTCGTTTATAATTCTTCCTTGAAATGTTTTCTGCTTGTATATCTCCATGTTCTCCAATATGTTCAAACGTCGTCCTTTATGATGTACGTGGAGGAGTTTGGCTGCCTTATTAATTTTCATTGGTGTACATTTATTTTCGAACATATGATTTGCGAAGGTTGATTCTAGTGTGACGCTTGGTTTTTGCGTCCTCTTATTGTAGTCTCTTATATGTTCGCGGAATCTTGTTTTAATCTTACGGCCAGTTTACCCTATGTAGCTTACACCCTGCGGATTTCTATTGCCGGCACATACAAGCAACTTAAAACCACCTACCTACTAAATAACGGAACATAAACTGACGCAATCACGAAAACCAAGAAAATAAAAATAACGGATTTCTACCCGCCGGCGAATACAAGCAACCAAAAAGCATCTACCTGCGAGATAATAATTGCGTTTGCTTACTCATTTCCAGTAAAATCCATAGAAAGTTTTTACGAATTGTCATGTTTTGGCGTTTTCGTACGCAAAAACTTGCAAGGTAGGGGAAATTGTGAGAGGGAAGAGAGTTGAAGTTGCAAGTTTTTACTGGATTTTACTGGATAAATTTTTACTTGTAAGAATTTGCCAGTACGAAAAACAGCTGATAGCATGTTGCTGGATTCAATTTAAACTGATAAGGAAACTGCTTGTGGGTTTTTATTGTTGAAATTCACAAACTAAACCTATTTAAATATAAAATATATTGTTTTATTAGGAAATTCCTGCGAATGAACAACCAATTTATCAGCTGTTCATGAAACTTGCAAATTATTACTGGAATAGCGTTCGCGTACTTGTTTGTAAATTTTGTCTATGAGAGCGAATGCTTAGAAATAAAGTTACTGGAGAGTTGCTGGCAAGTTACTGGATAATTTTTAAACAAACACAACTAATGAAGCAAAATCTGACGGCACTTAGATGGGTATGCATAACCTAATGACAGTTAAAACAGATAGTAACACGAATACATAAAAAGCGGAAGCAAACACGAAGTGTTCAGAATGAAAAATTACACTTAAGATGGCACAACGCCAAAACCAGTTCGTCTCCAAACCAAACTTCACAAGGGATGACGGAAAATCGTTCCACAATACATCATAATTTAATTATTTCTTTTGTCGTGGCGAGAATGTAAATATGGAAAAAAAACATGTTAATTATATATTTTTTTATAAACAATATACATAAATCAAAGTTCAAAGTTTTGTGAAAAATTTTAAGCGAAATTTCAGCATAATCAAGTGCAAATTTGAAGTAGCCGATAATTCGCCTTGATTTTTTATAATCTGAATACTGATTTAAAATTTTGAGCGAATTTTCCTCGACGCTTTCTACTGTGGTTTATGTTATTTTATGCACTATGTTTTTATAAAACATATAGTTAAAACTGAAAAAAATTTAATAAACCTTAAAATATAAACATTTGAGTACTGTTTCTAATCATCCGGTTGGGCACTGTAAATACAATTATTATAATAATTAAGTACACTAAATATTTACTGAATAATGTATGAGGCGGATTTTGTCGAAGGCTGAGGTACGCTCAGACGACCCAGGGTACAATGGAGGTCCCACTAACCCCCACTAAATAAAACACAATAGTTAGTGTAATACGGAGAACACACTCACACACACACGAGGCGCGGTATGGCCAGAGCGCCGGCAACCTTTCGTCTAAGAAGTGAGAGAGGGGGAGTAACAGTGGCTTTGGGTCGGTAACGGTGAGAATAACAACGGCTACGGGTCGGTAAAGGTGAGAGTGGCAGCACTCGGTGACGCGGGCGAGCGCAACGGCAAGGCGAACGGCGGTGATACTCGGTGACGACGGTGAGGGTAGCGGTAATGAGAGCGACGGTGATACTCTACGGTGACGGTGAGCGTAGCGGCAATGGGAGCGACGTTGATAGTCTACGGCGACGGTGATGCCGGTGAGCATAGCGGCAATGAGAGCGACGGTGATACTCTACGGCGACGGTGACAGCGGTCCTGGCCTGCGACTAGTGGCAGCAACGGCCCCAATAGCAATGACGGGTAACTTGCTTTGGCTCCGGGGGCGGTAACGATAGGGCGGACCCAATACCGAAGGCGGCGGTAGCGGCCCTAACTTGTGGAGACGGAGGGAGCAGCCCTCCTGTCTCGCGGTGATTCCTGCAATCGGCTGGCTGGAGGGCGCGATGATGGCTTCGGCCCAGGGCGGCAACGGCGGTGGCGGCCCTAACAGCGAAGGCGGCGGCCGCGGCCCTAGTTTGTAAAGACGTAGGGTGGAGCGCTCTTGGATTCCGGCGATTTAACGGAAGCGTCTGGCTGAGAGTGTAGTGACGGGTTGGCCTAGGGGCGGTAGTGGCGGCCCAACTGATTTATGTAGATGGTGTATGTTATTTTATGCACTATGTTTTTATAAAACATATAGTTAAAATTGAAAAAATCTAATAAACCTTGAAATATAATCATCTGAGTACTGTTTGTAATCATCCGGTTGGGCACTGTAAATACAATTATTATAATAATTAAGTACACTAAGTATTTATTGAATAATGACACATACCTGCGAAATTTAACTTTTTCCCCCTCCAATAATTATGTATTTTTTTTAATATCGAGGTATGTCAAATTAAAATATCTCTTTGGTTTATTCTAACACGTCGTGTTTTTTTTAATGGTTACATGTATATTTTAGAATTTTTTGACAACTTGCATGTGAAGCCAAAGAATAATTAATTTAGAATTGAATTTTTACTTAAAACCCAACAGTATTATTTAAAAATATCCAAAACGAGACAAAGTAAATCAGAAAAACTTATGTAATTTCGAAGTTAGCGTTGGTAATGCGCGTTAACTCTAAAAAAAATTACTTTTGGAAATTTTCTTAGCGTTAACTTCGAAATTAAATAAAATTTTATGATTTACTAACAGCCGCACTCAGAGTCGTTTAATGATTACTTAAGGTGTCCCTCAGTAGCGATTTGAAAAAAATTCCCTCTCAGAGTCGGTTAATGATTCGTTAACGGCATTAAATGAACATTAAAGTTAAGTAAACAAAAACCTTTACTTAACTTTTTAACGAATGATTTTGAAATTTTTTGTTTGTTTTCAATAAATTTCAATTTCGATAAAGTTGCTGTAACAATGGCAATGGCCCAGTGAGCAGAGCACTTTCGAGCCATTCAAGAGATCCGAGTTCAATCCTCGGCATCGAATTTTTTTATAAATTTTTCTTTAGTTTTATTGCTTAAAAAATTTATATTTTTTTTTATTTAACGTTTGGAAACTTTTTTGATTCATCTTTTTTCTTTTACTTTCGGTTTCTCAAATTTATAGTTTTTCCTGTTTTAAAAAAATATTTTTTTCATCTCGTTTGGTTTTTAGAAAACTTATTGCTAAACGATAAATATAATAACCCTATTAGCACATCTTTCAATTAGTCATTCGAAATACAGAAAAGGGCTTTCAATATAGTTGCCGAAATATAAATACGTTTGTCTCTCGAAAGACTGAGGCGAGTTGAAAGACAGAATTGGCCTGTTATTGGTCTTGTTTGTCTTTTAGCAAACAGTTTCTAAAAATTTAATTAAATTGAAAAAAATTTTTTTGGTTTTTATAGCAATAAAGTCTATAAATCAAAAGAAAATTAGATCCAAAATGCAAAAAAAAATCAATAAAGATAGCTTATAAAAATTAAACCAGAAAAAATAAATAAATAAAAAATGGAGAATTAAAATCTTCCTGCCCTAGGACTCGAACTCGTATCTCTCGAATGGCATGCCAGTGTTCTGCTCACTCAGCCATTGCGTCTGTGAGCCAGTGCGTACAAAATGATATAAATACTTATTTTTATATTTTATTTCAAACTGAACGAAAAACGTGAGTGATGCCACTAAAATGAAGGGCCGTAACTGGGGCCATACTTAAATTTTTTATTTCATAATTTTTAACTCTGAGAGGAAACATTAATTAACAGATTTAACGATCATTAGTTAAGTGCCCATTAGAGCTAATTTAAGGAACGTTTCTGAGTGCGGCTGTTAGTCTCTTTATGGGTATTTTTAATTAATAATTTTAAGTTTTAGGTAAAAATTCAATCCTAAATTAATTATTTTTTGGCTTCCCATGCAAGTTCCGAAAAATTCTAAAATGTACATGTCACCAATAAAAAAAGAGGTATTTAAATTTTACATACCTCAGTATTTAAAAAAAAAAATTAAAACATAATTGTTGGAGGGGGCGCACAGTGCTTCCCTTCCATATAAAATGTGGGCAAAAATAGAATTATGGACGGATTTAAATAAAACTTCGCTTCTTAGTAAAATTGAGGACGCTAAATTCAAAAATGCAATTGGTTTTTGGATAACTTTCATATTTTCACTGTAAATGCAGTTGGAATTTGAAAATTTGGGTTCTTGTGGCTTTTGAATACATAGGTATGTACATATAGTTCGTTCTATTTTCAAAAGCGAGGTGTCAAATGACAGTGCTTGACCTGTATATGTGCAATAAGGGGTTTTTTTTGAAAAGGGTTGCCACCTGTTATAAATTTTATTAAAATGATTTAATAAGTTAAATGAATTAGATATTACAATATGGGTATCAATTGAACAAGTTTTGAAAATATTTTACCTCTAAATGACACGTTAAAGGGTTGCCACATGTTTAAAAAATCAAATTCACTTTAATTAAGGGAATAAGGTAACTGAAATATGTATATCAATATGAGTATCAGACAAATGAAAAAATTTCACATATTTAGCAAGAAATAAGTGGAGAGTAAAAACTTTCCTGAGTAAATTTAAGAGTCCAGTAATTTAAAAGGAATGTAATCAGAACAAATTACTGACTGACAATGTATGTATTTGTAATAAAACAACAAATATGATGGCGCAGCCCTATGTTTTGACGTAATTATTATTTTAGTTTAACAAAATTCGACTTTACAAACAGTAGCAACCCTATTCGTTTTATTTTTAAGCTAAAACCTTCTTAAACCTCTTTCGTCTAGCTCCCTTATGGTGATACCTATCTATTTCAATTACCTAATTCCTTTAGTTCAAGTGGAATTTGATTTTTTAAACAGGTGGCAACTCTCTACATGTAGCCATGTAGCTAATACACGTTTCGATTTATACCCATCTCTTAATAATTAATTTAACTTATAAAAAAAATTTTATCTAATTTTTTAACAGGTGGCAACTCTTTAAAAAAATAAACCTTCTATTGTCCACAGGTCAAGGTTTTTAATATGACACTTAATTTTTGAAAATGGAACGAATCGTGCAGATATCAAGGCACTAACAAATAATGAAAAACTTATTTTATGCATTAGCGAAAAACGCATTACTTCAGAAAGTGCAAAAAATGAGCAGGTTTTTATTTCTTCTTTTGAAAGCTAAAAGCCCGTACTATTTAATAAAATAATAAAAAAGAACCTCTTTTTACATATATTTTTTATTCATTTCATTAAAATTTAGCATATTTTGAAATTTTGTTTAAAAAAAGTTGTTTTTTTGGAAAACCGCAGGTACACCCTGTTAGCAACGCGAGAATGTTATTCGCGTTCGTTTTAAAGAAAACCACTCGCGTTTTATATTTAAAACGTTATAAATGGTATATTTATTATTAATAGTTAAATATTTATATGCAAAGGTACATATGCATGTATTCAATACGATATGAACTCCGCTTTTCGGTGGCCGTTTTCCCGTGCGCGCGCGCTGAGACGGTTGATATTGGAGTTAGTTTCCTTTCTCCACTTTCTTTTGGTCATAGTGTCGTCGCAGTGGAAAGAAAGTCACCAAAGGGAGGGCAGTACTAGGGTGCGCACGTCATATTAATCGGACTATTAAACACTGCCCCCGCCTGCAAAAACGTGCTGAATAGTGCGATCTGCAGTCGTCTGGAACAGTAGTGTAGTCACGACAATCAATCTTGGCACTCGGGCGGGTTTGCGTATGCTCCGCCATAATATTGAGGGCGTGGCGGTTATAGTTATATTCGGGTTACTGTATATTCCACACATGGGTTTTCCTTGAGTTATCGTTCTGCAAAGGAAGAAAGCGAAAAATTATGCAGAGGGCGGTGCTCTATACGCATTGTAATCTTCTTAGGTGTGGGGGCGTATAAGGATATTAGTAAATAAATATTTGTGTACTTTTGTAGTGTGCTCATGAGTTAGAGCTTACTGTTTTTAATGAGTGGAGTCTTATTTATTGCCCTTTGTTTATCACCCAACCAAATATAGGTTTTTGTGCTAGTACATTATTATTTGTTTTTCGGGCTCCGGGTTGGAGAATTTGTGGAAGTATGTCGCTTCCAATAACCAGATCTATGGGTGCTGATTTGCTGAAGTGGGCGTCAGCTAGTTCATGGGTATTGAACTCTTTGATACATATACGACTTATAGGGGAAGTCGGTATTTGCTCCGTTAATTGCTTGAGTATCACAGCTTGGGTATTTATCTTCCGCTTTGACTTGCGGCCAATTATACTTAGTTCACATACGTTCTTAGTGCGTTTTGAGTTACATCCACCAATTGTAACTACTTCGAACTGTGAGTGTTCGGTTGGACTCTTCAACCTCTTTTGAGCTGCTGACGAAATAAAGGATTTTTGGGAGCCTTGGTCAAGCAGTGCTCTTAGTTGAAACTGTTCTCCTCGACGCTCTATTGTCACTATTGCAGTTGGGAGGAGAACTTCATTTTCTTTGGCAATTCGGAGCGAGGTAACATGCCCGGAGTTTGAGCAGGTGGGTTGCTTTTCCGGCTTGTAGCTTGTTACCTCTTGGGGGCAATCTTTGGTGATCGCATGCGCTGTGCTGTGTTGCGCTATTACTTTTTGACTTTGCGTATTGGTTGGGAGGTGATCATAGGGGATCACTTGCTCTTTATTTTGTGGGGCTATGGTATTTTGGGTATGACCAGAGCTTTCATGTATCTGTCGATCGAGGTTGATCGATTTCTTAATATTTTCTTTTATGCTTGCCTTTTTGGAATGGACATGCAGTAGTGAGTTATGTCTTTTCTGACAATACATGCATTTGAATAGTGACTTGCACTCTGCCAAGGTAGCTTTAACAAATTTTACGTGCCTTTGTATTGAGAATGTCTTAAATGTTGGACATTTTTTCATAGGATGTGGTGTGTTGCGTATACAGCAAGAAACCACCATCCTAGAATTGGTTTGAAAAACATTGATTTTACCGTTCGATTTTGTGAGATTAGAACTTCTGGGTACATGTTTTGGAAATTTCATTTCTACCCTTTCTAATACTTGAAGGGGACGTTAGGAATTCGTCCATTTGAGACCATGAGGGAAGATCTCTTCTTGTGGGCAATGATTGCTCCCATTGTATTCGGGTTTCTCTGGGCAATTTGGATACGCAAATATGTATTGGGATGGGGTAACCGCGCCCAGAGATTGTCAATAGTTTTTCCTTTTATTTCGAGGG
Organism: Rhagoletis zephyria; assembly: GCF_001687245.7. Lineage (NCBI taxonomy): Eukaryota > Metazoa > Arthropoda > Insecta > Diptera > Tephritidae > Rhagoletis > Rhagoletis zephyria. The sequence goes on along the minus strand of NW_016157694.1, from coordinate 16,688 downwards.
CCGACTCTGTGAATTCCTCTATGGGAGAAGAGGTGAGTCTGGCACAATATCTCATAAAGCCATCATTTTCTATATTAAATTTTTGCGCACACGGGTCATGAGATTTTCTTTTTTCTGATTTCTTTGCTTCGGCAAAAGTCTGAAGCTTTTCAAAGATTTTGGCCGGGGTTGATTTCCTTGGAATTTTGGAACTATTTTTGCTTTGTTCAGCTGGCATTTTGAATATTTGAAGATTAATTTATATTTTGATATGTAAAGGAGGCTCTTAGTTGAGCAAATTGTGGTTAATTGCGTTTTTGTGGACTGTATGTATTTTTGTGACCAGTGAATTTTACTACTGGGTTTTATTTTTTATTTTCGTGTTATATATATTTTTTCAATGTGGTTGCAGAGTGTTCCTTTTTGTCAGTATATAGATATTTTTGGGAAATGGTAAATTTGCTGCTGGGGTATTACCACCAAATTTACTGCTGGGTTAACTTTGTTAATATGTGTACTTATGTATATATGAATGTAGATGTATATAAGGGCAGCGCAATTGTTTCACTGAGTATTAAAGATGCAAGCGTTTGTAAGTATGTATGTTTATACGTATATATGTACGTACGATTATGCGAAAACTTCAGAAAAACAAAGTTCCTTAAATGACCAAACACTAGTTAGACTGCTGGGAGCGCAGAATCTATATGCATGTATGTGCATATGGTTATGCAGTTGCAGTATACTGAGAGCTGCACTGCTTGTGGGGGCGAAGAATAGGCCCAAAACGTAAGTTAAAAATATTTTTCTGCAAGCAAGAATGTTTTTAACAGCTGTGCTTTGGAATGCACATGTAAGTAGGTAAACAAAGGGATCACCATGCATGTGCGTATGTATGCCTGTATATATGTACGTATATTTAGGCGCTTACCGGGTAAGCTGAACTGATATTATTTTTTATTTTTGTGACAATAGAGCGCAATTTGCTTTACTTTTTTTTTTGCTTTTTAAATGGGTGTAATGTATGTATAAGTAGGAAGATGAAAAATTTCCTTAAGAACTTTATGCTCATGAATTTTTACTTCCCTTTTGTTTTCCGCTTTTTTGCCTCAGAAAGTGGTGCTGGCGATTATTGTTGGTGCTGATCAACTCGCCTTATGTGGGTAAGGTGCTGCTTTTGCCTCTGTTGCTGGTGCGCTAGTTGCTGAGCTCCTGATTGATGTTAATGTTGTTTTTTGATGATAACAGGTTATAGTTTGGCGGTAACAAATATTTTTTGATGGCTTTCTGGTCTTTGTTTGCACCAATTTTATTTTATTTTTCAGTTTCTTTGGTTTTCGTTCACCATCTTCACACTTAATGTTTTGTACAAATGTTCACTTTCAAATTGTATTTTCTTGTTTTTTGTTGTTGCGTTCATATGCCCATAGGTGCCTTTCGTTATGGCGAAGAAGGACCATAGCAAGCGAGAAGGTTATTCGCGTTCGTTTTAAAGAAAACCACTCGCCTTTTATATTTAAAACGTTATAAATGGTATATTTATTATTAATAGTTATATCTTTATATGCAAAGGTACATATGCATGTATTTAATACGATATGAACTCCGCTTTTCGGTGGCCGTTTTCCCGTGCGCGCGCTGAGACGGTTGATATTGGAGTGAGTTTCCTTTCTCCACTTTCTTTTGGTCATAGCGTCGTCGCTGTGGAAAGAAAGTCACCAAAGGGAGGGCAGTACTAGGGTGCGCACGTCATATTAATCGGACGATTAAACACCTGTGTTTAATTTTATTCCAAAATTTTTATTCCTGTAGTCGGCCGCTGTGGTGTAGTGGTAAGCAGTGCGCGTTTCCACTCCGCAGCACCTGGCTTCAAACCCTGGTCAAAGCAACATCGCAAAAAATATAGAAAAAAGGTTTTTTCTTAACAGCGGTCGTCCCTCGGCAGGCAATGGCAAATCTCCGAGTGTATTTCTGCCATGAAAAACAGCTTCTCATAAAAATACAATCGCCGTTCGGAGTCGGCGTAAAACGGTAGGTCCCTCCGCTTTGTGTGACAACATCAAGGCGCACGCCACAAATCGGAGGAGAAGCTCGGCCAAACACTAACATATGTGTAAGCGCCAATCTATTATTATTATTAATTCTCTACTATCTATATGAAAACAAGGAACGCCAAACCAATATTTTATTTCAAAGAATATATTTTTGACATTTTTTCTGTGAAGAGCTTGCGCATGGCTATGCTCTTATTAAAATTCTTTGTATAAAATTTGTCGAATTTAGTGGCTTCCTGCCGGCATATAATTAATTTTTAGGGAAATGTCTGTTTAATTAATTTTAGTCTATAAATTGTCTTTACAAAAATACCAAGCAAGTTCACATTGCAGATAACGAATTTTACGATTTTTGCCCACTCAGGCGGCATTGTGGGGCGGGGGGTTTAATTTCGAAGGCCTGTGTAATTAATTAAAATATGAATTGATTATGGCCGCGTTTTCGAGCGTGGGCTATACAAGTTTACAAATGTCTGTATTGGAATGGTACTTCACCATTGACAGACATAAAATATTCTTCAAATTCTCTCCTTATTTGCTGTGCTTCATTGCTTATGTAATTGTTTGGCTGTCCTACTGTTCCTTCTTGAACTGGTCGAAGTGAAACTTGGTTAAATTCAATTGGTATTAGATTGCCTTCCTCATCAGTTTGGCTTTCCACATAGTTCGAAGATTTCGTTATCAAAAAATTATGCAAAGCACAGCAAGCCATGGTGACCTTTGTTGTTTTAGTAGGATTCAAACGAATTGGTCGGGAAAATACTTGAAACCGTTTGGCCATTATTCCAAACACATCTTCAACAATACGTCTTGCTCTTGATAAACGATAATTAAATATGCGCTGGCCAGCTGACAAATTTCTTCCACGGTATGGCTTTAGTAAGTCCTTTTGCATACGAAAGGCATCGTCTGCCACTAAAACGTATGGACCATTAAGTTCGTGGTGTTCCAATGGTGTAGACTAGGGATGCCCAAATCAGCACATATGTGTCGCGGGCGACTGCGCGTGCAAAGCTTTGCACAGCGGTGCTGGGCAAGCGCGGAAGCAAAAAGTTATCGGAAGGGGAAAACGAAGTCAACAGAATAGTGAGATTGCATGTGTGACAGTGATGGAAAATGAGTGTGCATTGTGCCATTTTCGGCCCTTTCGGAAGCAGCCGGCACCTTCAGCACAATCGATTGATTTTCGGCACTATTTTTGCGTAACTCAATGCAACTAATAAATATTTCTTTCGGACCCGCAATTAAAAATACTTTTTTTACATTTAATCGTATGTGCTTAAACTGATAAATGATATAAACATAGAAACGCAAGCAGAAGAATCTCGCTTCCACATTCTGCATATGCGCTTAACATTTTTGTTTAAACAAATTTGTCGAAATTTCATCTCTAAAGCAAATATTAAATATCATTTAATATATACTTTAGATTTAAATAATCATTTTTAGTGGTGGGCGAGTCCGAGATGTTTAAATGATCGAGATAGTACATTCAATTCGCGTAGATTTTTGAGAACTTTTTTCGTTGAAGGTGTTGCACTTTTTTTCCATACTGAAATTTGTGTACATCATTTATCATTGTCTAAGAAAAACTATAAAATAAAGCTTAATTTAAAATATTGGAATAAAAAACAACAACGCTACACGCGCATTCATCCATATAACATAAAATGCGAACGTTCGTTGTATGGAAGAAAATGCGCAACACCGCAAACAAATCAAAACATCTAACAATCAAAAAACCAATGGTATTTTCTAGACACTTCAAACTTGCACCTTATTATACTAGAATGAATGGGCTACAAAATTGTTAACCCAAAACATGTCTACAAATTCTGAACAAAAACTGTGAAAGTTTGATGAAACTTTGTTGATTTTTTTCATTCTTTCAAGTTTCGATTTATTTGCAAGGTTTTTGTTTGATAATGAGTTACAATTTTATAAAAAAAAAAATAATTAAAATTATTTAAAAAAATAAAATAAATACCGGGTGACCGTGTAATTTTGTCAAAGATGAAGACAATGATGATAAAACATTAATACACTATATAGGTCAGTTCATATTAATGAACATAAAATGAGATCACTATCGATAAAATGGAAATCCTCAAAGGAAATTTATAATTTCAACGCATGGAATTTACATAAATTTTTTTACTTTCAACCCCCGTACATCACTAATATTACACGTTACGTTTACATTCAAAATTACAATTCATAATTTCGTTTTGTAGCAAATGGCTGCATTTCTTTATTCATTCTGAACGTTTGGAATAAACTTTTTTGTTTATTTATTCTTTAGAATGTTCTCGATGATACGTTGACGTGTACTTCAAACGCATTCTGTTTATTCCGGCTGTGAAATGGGGTTATCCGGAATGTATAAAGAAACGCAGCCAATATGAAATATAGGTATATCCATTTACTTAAATGTAAACGGATTGAGAATCAAAGTGCTAAAAGAGATTTGAGCGTTTGGTACAAAAAAAATATTTTTGATGTTGAAATTGTACTTAAAATCGGCAAATTGTACTTTTGTACATTTTAAAATTAATTGTACTGAAAAAAGTACAATTGTACTTAAAATATCAACACTGTTTCACTGGCGCTGTACTTGCTGCAGCGATGCCAGATTTGAGCGTACCCAATTTTTTACCGATAATAACTCATGCGAGGGATTTGGGTATTGGGCATTTTACAAGCCTATTAGGAAGTATACATATCTGTGTTCGTATAGAATAGTAGCTTATGTCGGAAGACTGGCTTTAGTATAATGAACCATTCGCAGCATACAATTGCGAAAGACTCACTGGCGCCGAGCCGTTGAAGAACTCTTGGAAAATAAACGTAAAAGACAGTAATGATAACGGCGATGCTAGCAAGACAATATTCGTATAAAGTTTCATAAAAAAATTCCTTGTGGTTTAAAGAATATAGGAAATGGTACATTTTACTAAAGCCAGCCTCCCGACATAAGCTACTATTTCATACGAACACAAATATATTCGTCTACAAATAATGTTGATTATTTTAATTAAGTCCTAAGATAAGTTTGTGAATCTTATCAGTGTTCTATGTAAGAACCAAAAATCAATACCCTCGCCAATTAGAACTTTTGCTTTAAAAGAAAAATATACATAGCGCATTTACTCAATACTTGGTCTGGCATCACTGTTTGAGCATTGATGTGCTCAGCTCACTGTTGCCAAGGTCGTGCATTTTGCACTAAATTTAGTGCGTTTTTGGGAAACCAAAAAGCCAAAATAGTTGGAATTCAATGCTTGGTGCGTTATCTAGTGATGCTTTTTTAATTTAAGCACACCGAATGCATAGGTACATATGTATGTATGTATACACTATATACTAATACTCTACATTAAGATGGAATTCATTGACTGAATAAAATGTAAGGAATAGGTAAACTAATATTTTTTGCGTTGGTATAAATGTATTGAATTTAATTTATTAATAAAAACGTGAAGAAATGGATATGTGTATACACTTTTTACTAATCAAAAAAATTATTAAACATGATAATAAAAACTTGGCGCTTTTGTTTTGGAAAAATTGGCTTTTTCTGGTGGCCTGATGCCACACTGGCTCAGTTGTCGCAAAAGTACACATACATACACGCATTTTTACTTGAAAATAAGTGTGTAGTGGTTAATATGTATACGATGCCATCTCCGTACAGCTCACTTCACCTCGCCTAGCACGCTCGCGTGCGCGCAGTTTGCCCGCGACGTCGACTGCGTGCACCTCTGCTGTGCATCCCTAGTCTAGAAGAAGGTAGTCCAAGAGAATTCATGTTCAAGGCGGGCTGGAAAGTTGGTTTGCCAAAAACTCCACCATCGGAAGCTTGTCCATTGCAGCCAACGTCAATATATAAGAATTTATACTCCGCGTCTGCAATAGCCATTAGGACTATGCTTCCATTACGATGTGCTTCCCATCAACTGCTCCTATGCAGTTGGGGAAATTCCATTTTTCATTGAATTTTCTGGCAATTTCATTCCATTGATCTTCATTGGATGGAACCTAAGAAATGAATAATCTAAAATTAAATTTTTCGTTTATACTATAACGGGTGTATATTTACCTGCAAATATTCATCTTTGAGTGTTTTGTAAATTGCATCACAAACTTCCGGTATGAATAAAGATATAGTGTTGGGCGCAATACGAAAAACTACAGGTAAGCTCTTAAAACTGTCCCCTGAAGCGAGTAAGCACAGTGTGCAAGCCAAACGTTCACAGTCTGGAACCGCTTTTTGCATATTCATACATAAATACGCCACAAGAAAATTTTGCAATCCCTTTTCTGAAGGCACCGTTCGCTCGATTTCAATGAAACATACGCCGATTTAAAGGATATACCTTGATATAATCCAGAAATATAAATCCCGATATATAGGGGGCGTGGCATCTGACATATAGACTAAAATGTGAAAACCACTATGGGCTGGTTTCCCCAACTCAACTTAACTTAATTAAGCAAATTTTCTTGACTTAGTCAAAATAAGCTGTGTAAAACGTAGGCTAACTTTTGACTTAAGTCCAAAAAGTGGCTAAACTAAGGAGAAACCAGCCCTATATCTCTAAAACTTATTATGCTGGAGAACTGAAACTTAGCACAGATGCATAGATTGTAAATAACCTACTTACGGTGAAAAATGGTAGGTACAGGGAAAGTGGGCCGGGCACCTCCTAGACAAACTGAAATTCTGATATCGCTTATCTCTGGAACCACTTATGTTAACGTCCTGAAATTTGACACAGCAAAATATGCTATAAACACCGTACCTACGGCGCAAATTGGTAGATTTTGGAAAAGGGGGCGCGGCACCGCCCATACAAACTGCAATTCTCATATCGCTTATCTCTGGAACCACTTATGTTAACGTCCTGAAATTTGACACAGCAAAATATGCTATAAACACCGTACCTACGGCGCAAATTGGTAGATTTTGGAAAAGGGGGCGCGGCACCGCCCATACAAACTGCAATTCTCATATCGCTTATCTCTGGAACCACTTATGTTAACGTCCTGAAATTTGACACAGCAAAATATGCTATAAACACCGTACCTACGGCGCAAATTGGTAGATTTTGGAAAAGGGGGCGCGGCACCGCCCATACAAACTGCAATTCTCATATCGCTTATCTCTGGAACCACTTATGTTAACGTCCTGAAATTTGACACAGCAAAATATGCTATAAACACCGTACCTACGGCGCAAATTGGTAGATTTTGGAAAAGGGGGCGCGGCACCGCCCATACAAACTGCAATTCTCATATCGCTTATCTCTGGAACCGCTTATGCTGATGTCCTAAAATTTAACACAGCGACATATGTTGTCAATACCGTACTTACGGGCTTATTTACAGTTTGAATTGTTTGACATATTATTTAGTGACGAACATCTCATCTATACATACATAAACATATTTTTATAAATGAAAATCGATGTTCCTTTTTCGGTTTATTTCCAAAAGCTACTGAGGAGGAGACTTGGTAGAATTAGCATTAATCAATCCGATATTAACGGTCATAATTCCATTTTTTCCTATAAATTCGCTATAAATTATGCTGGTGGACTTCAAAATAGTAATTCGCATAAAGGACTTAGTATTGGTGAAAGGTACAATTCAAAAGTGTATGAAAAAAGATGTCGAATTTGGACAACTGGGCGATACTAGTTTGTATCATTCTTTTTTACAAATGGAGAAATCTTTTTAAGAAGTTCGTTGAAAGTCGTTTCGTTCATACGTAAGTAATTTTTAAACTAAAATGTTTGATTATTTATTTCCCGCAACTCGCGCAAAGTTTTTTCGTAAGCGCCCTCGGAGCACCTTTTAAGGAGTCATTCGTTCACCCAAACACTTCGTGGAGTCATATTTCTTTTCTTTCTAGGAATACTGTTCTTTTCAAGACATCTTTTCCGTTTTATATAATAATAAATGTATATAGTCGCTGCGAGTTTCTTTTGCCTTTGCGTATCCATTATTTTTTGTATATTTCACTTAAAATCTCACAATATGTATCATAGATGCGAAAGTATGGTTGACAACTGATCAGCTGTCTAAGTATTTTTGACCAAATGGTTAAACCGTGTGGATGAATGTGGATAATATTTGTCACTTTTCTGTCGTGTGCAAATGTGTGACAAATCATTTGGATCTTTAGCAGCCAAATCGTCTGATCGCGAAACAAATAATTTGTACATCGATATCCAAATACGCAAATGTGGACAAATCTAAATTTAGCATTTTCTGTACAAATGTACAAATCGGGTGATCCCTCTTTATGCTTGTACGCCTTTGCAATTTTTTATAACCTTCCACCCAAAAAAAGGGTGTTTGTTTTTGTTTCACAAATGCTTCGTTTAAAAAAAATTAATTATTAAAATCGGTTTAGTACTTTGAAAAAAAAATCTTTACAAACGCATTCCGTATAATCAATTTTATGTAATAGTACAGATATAGATAGATATATAGATGATGCGCCTAAAAGATGCAGCAATTTCCATTATCAAGCTATTTACCTAATGACAGTACAAATAGGAATTGCTTTAAATTTCCATTTTAAAGTTACCTGATGACAGTACGAATGAAGATTTCAAAGATTGATTTCGCCTGTTATTTATTCGTTATAATAGTTTTAAAAGGAATTGAATTTAAGACTAAGAATATAGTTTAAAAAACTAAAAACTCGCTTTTATTGCAATGTGACTAAAAGTAAAAAATAATTTATTTACGACTTTTTGCATTTAAGAGACGATGTTTGTTACGTCTTTTTGTATTTCAGGTGACGAAATATTCGTTTGAATCGTTTACTTTTACCAAAAATTTCAAAAGAGTAATTTTGTTTTGTCGGCCGCTGTGGTGTAGTGGTAAGAAGTGCGCGCTTCCACTCCGCAACGCCTGGGTTCAAACCCTGGTCTAAGCAGCATCGCAAAAAATATAGAAATTAGGTTTTTTCTTAACAGCGGTCGTCCCTCGGCAGGCAATGGCAAACCTCCGAGTGTATTTTGCCATGAAAAACAGCTTCTCATAAAAATACAATCGCCGTACGGAGTCGGCGTAAAACTGTAGGGACCTACACACAGCACAACATGACAACATCAAGGCGCACGCCACAAATCGGAGGAGAAGCTCGGCCAAGCACTAAGATATCGCACACTAAATCAAAAACCGTCACAACTCAAAAAATCCTAAATGTTCAGGAGAGGCAAAAAACTGTTGATGCGCAATTGACGAAAGCAAAACTAAAAAGTTTTAGTAGTATTTTTCTAGTCAAAGAAGATACTAATGAAGAAGAAATTTTCGCGGACGTTGAGTATACGGTCTGTGAACTGTTTTATGGAAAAAAAATAAATTTTGACAAATTTCGAGTTGTGCCGGTTTTTTATTTAGGGTGCGATATGTGTAAGCACCAATCTATTATTATTATTATTAATTTTGTTTATTGTCTGGCAATATTTTTTCATAGGGATATATATGACTAAAACTTCTGTGTTAAAACTGTCCCCCTACGTATCCCTTCTTTGCTGTTTAAAGTCAAAGAATAAGCTCTTTCAAAAGGGATTTCCAGCAGAATCGTTCAACGTCCGACTATAAAGAGAATCGATGCTCAAAAAATTAAAAAAACTATAGGTCTGACCTTTAATTAGCTAAGAATTACGTAACTATCTGATACCATCATCACCCGTGATTCCAGTATTCCAAATGCTTATAAAAACTTTTTTTTTGCTTTTTTTAAAAAATAACAATATTTTGATCCGATTCGGCTGGAAGCCACGACTTCTAAAACAGAATTTTGTTCAAAATTTTCATTGGCTATGAGCTCAAATTTTTCAAACCAGTCGCAGAAATAATAAAAATGAATTAAGAAAACTAAAATCGAAAAACGCTGATGATGTTGCAGGTTCGCCAAATACTGAAACAGCCAAAGGAATAAGAATGAAGAACTCTTTTTAAAAAGCTTTAGAAAAACCTGACACATCTGGTTTGGCTTGCAAGCGGTGCTTAAACAACTATCTCGCCATTATTAGTACTTTTATACGCAGTAATAAGTCGCTTTAATTCAATTCGCCACGACGCAAAGCACATGTATAATTTGAGTTTCAATTCGCTTTGAAAGTACGAAGTGTTTCGGCTCACACTAAATTTCAGATCGGTAGTTCATTTTTCCAGACAGTTAAAAATAGTGTATAAATAGTGATGGAACTTTTTCGAAAAGTATCGATACTAGTACTCATTTAAAAAAGTCTAAAGAAGAATCGATGCCAGTACTCATACTTGCAAAACGGTATCGATAATACTTGTACTTCCAATTTTTTTTAAGGCAAACGAGAAAAATAAACAAAAATCAGGTTGCTTTGCTTTTATGACATCTTCCCATTTGTAAGTTGAAGAGACACTGCTGAAATCTGGTCTAACAAAGATTTCTAAAGAAGTTTTTGAAATAAACTTGCAATAAGTTTACTTCTACATGCATAAAATAAATGTTTATAGCAACAAGCATATAGAAAGTTTTTAAAAGCAATTATTTTATAAGCTGTTTACGCGTATATCTATAAATCACTTAAGGTTAAATTAGTGGTGACATAACCATGACCATATAACACAGCTGTGCCAACCAACGTTATGGCCAACACTGTATTCGATTAGTGGTGCCACTCCATAATGCCATAGCCATAACCATAGCCATAGAGACCAATTGAATTTTGCTTTCCGCCATAACCATAATCATCTAATATCTGAAGTGCGAGTAAGAACGTGATGCCAGACGTTCAAAAAATAAATTGTTCACAGCCAACATTTTGGCATAAGTGTAGAATTTGAACCATTTAGCTGTGCAAAAACCAAAAATGTGGCTATATAGAACTTCTCACGCTGATTTCAACGTACCAAAATTATTTGCCGCAATAATATAAAAAATATATAAAAGATTAAATTAAAATTTTTTTGATTTTTTAAATACTAATATCTTATGAACTACATAACCGATTCAAAAACTTATGATTTCTTATATGCTTTTTTATTTTTAATCCAAAAATACTAAAAAACGAACCGAAATTTCTAATTTTTCATAAAATAACCTTTTTTTAACAAGAGTTCATAACTAATGCAAAATAAATTTATATTATTTAGAAAGATGTTCCCTTTAATTTGATGTACATACATATTTTTTTATGATCAGCTGTTGAGTTTTAAGAATTTAGTGCTAATTTTGTGACTACGAGACTACGAGAACTCAGCTGTTTATGGTTATGATAACTATAATCGATGATAGTTAATGTGGTTACGGTTATGGCAATGGTTATGACTAGGCATTACGGTATGTCACCACTAATTTCAAATTTACTTATAATTAAGTGCAATTCTATGTTGTGTAAAAATTACCAGTAGCTAACTTGAGCAAAAAATATGTATATTAATTTTTTACTATGGGAGTATATTTAGTATGAAAATTCAAAACCTCAGTTCCGTTTTTAGCCCAGTGAAGTCAGCTCAAAAAGTAGGGGTAAGCTTACAATAATTAGCACAAAGCTGAAAATTGGTACGAATGTTGCGAACACCATTATGAATGGAATGTCAAAAGTCCCCATCAAACCCACGCAAAAAAGTTATTCAAGTTTAAATAAATTGATTTTTTGCATTTTTCGGCAAAACGGTGAGGTTTACCATAAAAATAGTTGAGACGAAAGTGTAGATTATACAATAATCTATAAAAACTGTTATGACATTTGTAACGTAGCTTTGCCTACGCTACAATAACATATTCAACATCACCTTATAGTCCTGACGACGCATGCTTTATATACTATACTAGCATTCTATACTACATGTCTGTCGTTGTAAACCACAATTATACCATCATACAAAGTGGTTTGAAGCTGGTTCCTATACTACGAGAATGAACGTGGTATAAAGCGAGTATACCATGAAACACAGCCAGAGATAAAAAAAATTTCACCAAAAATGTGTGGTGGAAACAAACAGAGACAATGCACTGATAGCATGTATGTATGCCATTTTGCTCGCGCTGGTCCAACAGTCGCAATGGACGAGTGATCGAGCGCTAGAATGTCACTTGAGAGATCCGAGATCGAGTCCTCGCGTAGGAGATTCTTTTTCTTTGTATTATTTAATTTATTTGTTTTTGTTTTTATTTTTAAATAAAAATCAGCAGCTAATGCGCTAGAAATGTTGGTTGAATATTTTATTTTCATCAATAAAGAATAATAATAATAATAATAATGTTAAATAAATTTTTTTCATTGAATTTGTATGACACTAAAGCACTTATTTAGGTTTATTTTCTAATAAAATTGTTGTTAAACAAATATTTCCTCCCTTCATTTTCGCGTTCTTTAAAATAAAATACAAAGGAATTATCTTTTCCTCCATATTTTTATTTTGAGATATTTACCCTGGTATTCAGTAAGCTGTCTCACGTTTTAGTCTCAAAAAGAAAGATATGGAGGAAAAGAGAATTGCTTTTTATTTTATTTAAAAGAGCGCGTAAATGGAGCGAGGAAATATTTGTTTAACAACAATTTCATTATGAAATAAACCTAGGTACTTTAAATCATATAAAGTCAATGAACAAAAATGTTTTTTTTTAACATTAAAATCTTCAGATTATTTAAAAAGGAATTTAAAAAAAAAAATCATTAAAAAAAACTCGTCCCCGGGGACTCGAACTCGGAACTCTCTAGTGGCACTCTAGCGGCCAGCACCGCTGCCGCCCTAATGCCGAGATCGCTACCGAGGTCCACCCGCAAGCTTTACGGAGGACTGCCACTTGTATTCGCTGTCATCCAGGGCCGCCGCAATAGTCATCCCCACAGCTAGGGCCCGTACCGCTGCTTTTATCCCAGGGGCCGCTACTACGGCTGCCGCCCCAAGGCCGACATCTCTACCGAGGACCGCCCGCCAGCAACACAAGGAACCGCGATTCATACTCACTGTCATCCAGGGCCCCTGCAATAATCATCCACACCGCTAGGGCCCGTACCGCTGCTTTTATCAAAGGGGCCGCTACTACGGCTGCTGCCCCAAGGCCGACACCTCTACCGAGGACCGCCCGCCAGCAACACAAGGAACCGTGATTCGTACTCACTCTCGTCCAGGGCCGCCGCAATAATCATCGTCACCGCTAGGGCCCGTACCGCTGCTTTTATCAAAGGGGCCGCTACTACGGCTGCTGCCCCAAGGCCGACACCTCTACCGAGGACCGCCCGCCAGCAACACAAGGAACCGTGATTCGTACTCACTCTCGTCCAGGGCCGCCGCAATAATCATCGTCACCGCTAGGGCCCGTACCGCTGCTCATCACCGGGGCCGCTACTACTACTGCCACCCAAGGCCGAAACTGCAACCGGGGGCCGCCCACCATCATCACCGAGGACTACGAACGCTAACCATCACCAACCAGGTCCGCTGTCACCACCACCAGGGCCCGCTGCTACTGTCTTCATCACTGGGGCCGCCGCAATTATCGTCGGCCCAGGCAGCCCTTACTACCCGTCACGGGTACGGCAATCGCTACTGCGCACGTCAAGCACCGCCGTCCAGGGCCGCTGTCACAGTCGTAGTAAAAACGGGCCGCATTCTCCCTCACCACAATCAGGGCCACATACAACGCTACTGCAGGAGGTCGCTGCCGCCCTCATCATTACCTGGGCAACTGCCAACGTCACCGCTGAGGCCGCCAACACCACTGCAAGGGAACTGCAGGCAGCCGTTGCAGTCATCGTCACAACCGCCGCGACTGCTCTCATTGCCACGCTCTTCACTACGACTGACGCGTACCACCGCCAATCCTGATGTCACCAGTAGCACTCCCGTCGCCGTAAAATTACCCGCCGAATAATCTCCGACACCCACTGCCTACTCTCTCTCTTTACCTTCCTCTCTCCCCTGCACGACAAGTTGCCGGCATTCTAGATAGCCGCGTGTGTGTGTGGGTGTCTTCGACTTAATACACAAATCATTGTGTTTTATTTGGTGGGGGATAGTGGGACCTTCGCTGGACTCTGGAGCGGCTGAGCATACCTCAGCCTTCGACAAAACCCACCTCATAAATTTTTTTCCTAAGGATTACCATTTCTGAGATATAGCGATTAAAAATTGCAGTAAAAGGTTTGTACTCCATAATATGCAAATGATTTTTAGTTTTTGGAAGATTACATACCAGTATTTATAGGAGTTTCATGTCCACTAACAACATAGTGCAAAATCTTTTTATATTCTGAAAAAATAGCATCAAATGTTTACTCTTCTTCCAAAAGTAGCTATCATTTATCGCTATTGTTTATAAACTTTCAAAAGTATACATCTTCTGATGAACTTTGAAAACTACTTTAGGTCATATAGACTGTTAATGTTATCTTATGTCTTGTTATGTTATGTGACAATTTTATAAGGCTCTTATTTATCCAAATTTTCAGGTAATAATAAAAAAGATTCAATTTAAATATTACTTGTTGTCGTAGCTGTTTTTTTTAAATTTATGGCTTTCTATTATAAAATCACATAACGCTGTTTGCAAGTGGACTACTCAAATCATAACGTTGTATAGAAACTTTTTGTATCTCTACTTAAGTGCTCATAACTTCTACATTTATTATTCAATTTAAATGAGCGGTTCCTTATTATATTAATGAAGAACCATGCTTTGACGTGCAAGAATCTAAAAGTGAACAGGTTCTTTCATGTTGACACTTTTACCGAAAGTAACTTTTCTTTTATTATGATTTTTTAATTATGCGAAACTGTCGATGAATCAATGACTAGCTCCTGAACTACTACATAATCCGTTTAGAAAATGTCGTTTATGCAAAAGATAGTGAATTTAATGTGCTTCAATACTGTGGAAAGAAATTTGAGATCCGCCAGCTATATAATAAAAAATATGCAATTAAGTTAGTGCACTTTTTCACATCTATAAAATTTGGCTATATCTCAAAAACTATTGCAGTTTATTGTATTTTTACTACATATTCAGATTCAGCGGAAAAAGTTACATGAGAAGTAATGGTGTGCCACAGAAGGGGTTTCTTGTAATCTTGTGTAATTATTAATTAGATTAATAGGTTTCTCTATTTTTTTTTAATTCATCACTTCCAATGGTACTATTTTTATTTCATGCAATATTGTTTAGCTAAACAGGACTACAATAAGTCGTGCAGTAGGCCTACCGGGGAATCCACGTAAAAAAAAGTCGCCAAATACATTACCCCACAAGTACAGTGTAAATTGTGCATATTATGGAGAATACAAGTTTTGAATCGCCATATCTCATAAATGGTAATTCTTATGAAGAAAAATGTTATTACGGTTTTTATAGACAATTGCATGATATACACTTTTGTCTCATCTATTTTTGTGATAAACCTTACCGGTTTGCTGAAAAATTAAAAAAATCAAATTATGTGACCTTTGACCTTTTGCAGACGTGGGATCGATGGGGATTTTTGACATTTCATTCATAATGGTGTTCATAATACTCGTACCAATTTTCAGCTTTATGCTCATTATTTTAACCTTGAATGTCTAAAGGCCGGTCCACATAGAACTTTCGCGTTAGCTGTGGCGTTGGCGTGGGTTTGACTGAACGCACGTTAAAAGAATGCTTGCTACAAAGAATGCTTGGCAGCGAATGCCTGGGCTACTAAATTAACACACTAACGATAGATAAATTAATATTTCATATCAATAATTGCATTAAAAACGACATTTCTTGCCCGTACTTGATTAAAAGGGAAAAATATTTCACAAAATTTTATTTATTTACTACAGCAGACGAGCGACGCACGCGAAAAGATGAGAGTTGGCCATATTTTTGCTTTGTGTTGCCGTGAGCTTTGCCGAGTTTTGGCTATGTGGACGGCTGCATTTGAATTCATGTATTCATAGTCAGCTGTGGAAGCGACGCCAACGCCAATGTTCTATGTGGACGGGCCTTAACTTGACCGGGCTGTTTGCGTTGTATTAGTTAGGACAGTTTTTAGGTAAATGAGCGTTATGTTCATTGACGCGACATTCATATTGATTATCGAAGATAATTTTCTACTCCAATATTTGTTGGGTAATTTTTTAACATTTTTCAATGCAATTGAATGGTCGGAATTTTTTGTGTAATGCTTAATTTTTTTTTTATTTTTACTTAGTTCTACTTAGAAAAGTTTTTAGCTCGTCGATACTTGTTCGCGATATTTACGCAGTACTTGTCAAAAAGTATCGAGTTCTCGATAATACTCAGTACTCATGAAAAGTATTGATATTCTGTACTCAATACTCGTATCGTTCTATCACTACCCAATGAACACCAAAAAACTATTTCACCAACCTTGAAAAAATTCATAGATCTAAGTTGATATCCAACGTTATTCTCCAACTCATCTCTAACCGACGCGCAAATACGTAAAAAGTGATAGAGAAACGAATTTTTAATTATCAGGTGAAAAACGAAAGCTATATAAAGAGGAAAATTACCAACAAAAAGTAAATAACACTGGTCTACAAGGGTTTTGCGAATAAGACGGGACCTGGTGTTTCCGAACGGATTTTTCGTGCTGAACACGAATCTGGGGTCCAAAACTTCCCATCACGTCACGTTTTCGAGAAAAAAGGGGTTGAAAC
>NW_016157693.1:220363-221007 GCF_001687245.7 Rhagoletis zephyria | reverse complement strand
AAATTTGCTTAGCTTCGCGGCGGCCCGCGTTGGCGCGCCAACACGCGCGCCGCGCTCGCGTCCCGCGTACCACGCGCGACCGGCGCGCACACCACGTCACGCTACGCCGCGGCCCCCCGGCCCTCCCCCCCTTCCCCGTCTCCCACCGTGCTGTAACGCAGGTGGATTTACTTTTTGTATACGTTGAAATAAAATTTTTATATATTTTAAACATCGAGGGCTTATATTCAATAATACCCTCTATCTGCACATTTTTCACAAAGATAAGATTCTGATATAAAAATCCACCTAAGCTTTAACTGTCATTAGTGATATTAATGTTACCTTATATAACGACAGGTAATAAGTCCCACATGGTTTCTAAAATCACAAATTAGTTTTTGTGCAAATTGCAGATAGAGTTTATTAATGAATTCAAGCCCTCGATATTTCACCTTTTTACATTTGTAAGTTATTGGAAGCAGGGATGCCAACTTGGTTCAAACCGTGCCATTTGTCCCTATTTTACTTCAAATGGCACTTCATTTTTCAATTTGGCATAATTTATTATTTCTCTCTTTGGCACATTTTGGCACTTTTTTATCCTCAATATGGCACCTCATAATTAAGGATAGTTGGCAGCCCTGATTGGAAGATTTCTGCTG
>NW_016157693.1:192224-214296 GCF_001687245.7 Rhagoletis zephyria | reverse complement strand
TATTGCCAAATCCTCAGTGTTGTGATATTAATCCACACACAATCATGAACTACCACCATTTGATTTTATTAAAAAATTTAAATTACGAATATGTAAAAATACGATGCGAAAAACTAAACGCCTGCGCACAGCTGGAATACGAGAAATATTTGAAGAAAGAGTGTAGAAATGATCCATAACTTGCAAAACATGTTTCGTTTCCACAAAAATAAAGCGAACATTATTAAATTGAAGAAACAATACATGTCCAAAAACCCCGGAGGAACACTGAAAGAATTCTGTGTTTTAAATTAGCATATTTTGGACGAATTCGGAATGTCTAAGGTGGAAAATAAACCAACTTTTCTATAAGGAAACAATTAAAGAAAAAGAATTTTCTTACACTGTGTTCATGTCTCCGCCACCAATTTGTGACGACATCATTTAAAAGCAGCTAAGGAGAATGACGACACTATTTATTAGATAGCACATTCAACGAGCCAATGTGCCAAAATGCGGGTATAAACAATTATTGATTATTTAATATCGGAACCGAGATCATATAAGTTAATTGATTGGTTTTCACACACTTTTGAAACAAATTATATGCTTTTTACTGCAGACAAGTTGTTGCCCCAAAACGCAGCAGAAATCTTCCAATCAGGGCTGGCAACTATCCTTAGTTATGAGGTGCCATATTGAGGATAAAAAAGTGCCAAAGTGTGCAAAACAGAAAAATAAAAGGGCCAAAAAAGGTGGCATTTCTTTTAATCATTCACATTTAGCAATAAAATAAAGCTACATTTTCCAAACAAAAGTGCAATCATAAAATAAGATAAACCAGTTGAATAGCCTTTATAAATTAGAAAATTTTAGTTGAGAAAAAGAAGTGCACCCAAAGGATTTCACAAAAATGTATTGAAATGTTATTTTTTTTTTACAAAAGTGCCATTTGCGTGGGGTACGCGGGGCGCGAGCGCGGCGCGGCGGTGTGGCGCGCTGACGCGGGCCGCCGCGAAGCTAAGCAAATTTAATGTTTGAAAGAGAAATAATGTCAATGGATTTTATTTCGTTTTTAAAAAGGTAATAATGTCAATTGACTTTATTTCGCACCAGGGTGGGAAATAAAGTCAATTGACCTTATTTCCGTTGATCTTATTACCTGTCACCATTTTTTTATCCAACGAACGGTATAGATCTTATAGTTTTTAAACAGGTGGCAGCCCTACTCAGAAAAATAATACGTTATTACACATCCAGAGGCTAAGTCTTTTCGTTTGATAGTGACGGTACAGAACTGATGCCTACGCTTATGATTGAATATGGTAATTTTATTTACAGGTGGCAACTCTATTAAAAAAATGTTAGTGCTTTTCTAGAGGCCAATCCCTTTCATTTGACATCTCATCTTTTGTAATCCAACGAACGGTGCGGATCTTATAGTTTTTTATAAGGGTGGCAACCATGTTAAAATTCTAAGTAAAAAAAGATCCCTCTCCTGTCGAGACAGAGTATATTAGAGAAAATCTCGTCAAAATCCGTTCAGTAGTTTTCGAGTACAGAGAATCTCGACTTTCCTTTATACTATGTATAGATTTGTTAGCTATGCTTTTATATAAAAGTAATGAACCTTAAAAAATCAAAAGAAAAGTAGTCAAAACTGGTACAAAATGTTGATGTGCTATCGTTTGTCGCGGGGTGTACACAGCGTTGCAGATTACACACATCTCTTCATCCCTGCTCCATACAAAGAAAATAGTAAAATTAAAGACAAAATTCAACAACAATTCTTAACTGCTTATCGTATAAAGTTTTTCTGTCATTGAAGCGCTGATGACCTTTTATCTCACTTTTGAAATAATCATATAAGCCTGCCTCGCTCTGAAAACAATATATTTTATTGTAATGTTTTTTGGGACGGTACTAGCTGTTACTGGCAATTCAGGAGTATTACATATATGCAACATTATAATATCTGAGCCTATTAAGTTTGGTGATGAAATAGTCCCATTAGTAGTATGTACAAAATTTGGCACTGAGAATATAAGACAATTTCCCAAATTTTTGGCGAACTTTGAAACATCTGGCGAAAGTTACCTCCCACGAAAAGTATCTGCCAGTATTGAATATTGATTTATAAAAATATTCTCTAAAACTTATATAAAAACCAGCACTTCGAATTCAACATAGGTAAGTAACGGTTTAACGTACCTTTCCTACCTGCTACCTGTAAAAGGGCCGCCTACCCAAGCAAGCAGATAATCATGCATTCTTACAATTAAAATATGTTTTAACTTAATATTTTACCTTTACAAACCTCTTTTCCTTGCCAGCGTCCATTTTTGTTTACTTTTACATATGGCATTTCTTCTCTTCTTCGCAAAATTAATCAATAAAACTAGGTGGGACACCGAAAAGTCAAGGGTTTAATCTCAGATTAGGAGGGATGAATTTCGTATGGCTTATTTCTTTTTATAGTCACAGATTAGGGAGTTTAGCTTGAAAATGAGGATAATCTACTTATATATAAACCTAGTACTAAACACATAAAACACTACATATTCCCTAAATTTTGTTAATTAAAAAATAAGATAGGTCTGGCGGCATTGCGATCTTACCCTATTAGGGTTCGCCTGCCGTTTGGTTGGGGTCCTAAGATAGCTGTTCCACAGTGTTATCGGAGATATACCTACATATATATTTAAATTGCATTATTCTTAATGACTTTTTCTTTTAAACGAGATCTTTTAAATTATGTACATTAGGGTGGCCCTTAAACAAAGGAAGGCATTTTTACATCAGATTTTTTAAGCCTCAACACCTACGTCGATGCTACTATATTCGAAGAGATCACGTATAAATTGTGGTCCCGATTGGAGACGGTTAAGGCGTGTCGCACAGGGGTAAAAGTACAGATTACACTATGAAGACGTCTTAACCAACTCCAATCGGGACCAAAATTAATATGTGATATCTTAGTATCGATTTTGCTTATTAAAAAAAAAAATAGTTCTAATTTGTTTAGTCTCCATAGAGGCATAGAGGCTTTAATCAACTCCATTCGGGACCAAAATTTATATGTGATTACTTCGACTATGGAAGTATCGATTTTGGGTATTAGATGAAAAAAAAATTAATTTTAATTTTTAGAGTCTCTATAGAACAATGTGAACTTTGGCTCCAGTGCGCTACGCCTTCAAGAAGTCTTCATATGAAGTACCAGCAAATTTTACTCACTTATCACTTTGGTATCTTTTTTGATGTCTACAGAATCATTTCTTACTTAAATAATATCTTACTTAAAAAATTTTTCTATGCTGGATTTATATTAACCGTGGACAAAATTAAGTACCCTTTTTAACTGAATTCTCTTACCTGCCAGCACTTGTACCTGCACAATAGCAGTGAAGAGTTTTCCAATGGAGCACGAATAATTTCCACTATCAAGCAGTTTGGCGTCCATGATCGAAACACGACTTATTAGCCACTTTTCCGAGGTGCTTGAATATAAAATTAGACAAACATGTAAAGGCTGTAATGCATCACCAGTAATGCAGGAATGAATGCGATTTGATATGAATTGTTTGCTATTTTTTTGATACATTAGAATACTGATTACACGTTTAAAAGTAATAGAATCTAGAACTCATAAGATACATTATTCATCACACTTGTAATGCATTACTACATTTCCCACTGGGTACCTTTGAATACAGAACTCATTTTCTTCCAAAAACGAACTTTGTACAAAAGTCGATTACACACTAAAAGTAAATAGAGTTTGATACATCTGCTGTAGCTTTTAGTCAATTAAAGACACCAATAAAATAGGCGCTTGAAACGCGTCCAACAAACTTGAATTCAATTAAGACTTTTAAAGAAAAAATGTTAAATAGGGCCTTTCTATATTCGTTACCTTAATATGCACTCTGATGAATGCTCTAGAGAAATACACCCCGCATTCCTTGAATAGTTACATATTCTTAAAATTTCGAGCTTATATCTGGACCTGTAGGCATCTGAGAAGCTTCATTTCATTTATTTTCTGACTGGTATTTGGTACTTACCTCTTCATTCAAGGAGGGCGCCCTAGTGCATTTCATGCAGCAGGGATTTGTTTAAATCTTAATATTAGTCTTGGCATTTGGCTTTGGTTTCGCCTTTGTCTTATTCCTTGTGTTTGTGTTTGTCTTTATCCCTCTTGCTTTCCCCTCCACAGTAGCGTTAAACGTTCAATGCAGCCTATCTCTTTCTAACCCCCCTTCACCCTCCGAAGTCGGCTAAGAAGCTTCATTCCAAAATCCTGTTCAAAAGTCTGTTATATAGGTATTTTAAATCATTTAAGGACTCCTGGTCCTTGCCATTTTTCTCGTCGGCCGAAAAGGTTTACGTTCATCCTATGAGCGGTATTATTCGTTATCGTCGATTTTAAAGAAGTTGGAAATATGTCCTATGTACTTATGTAATTAATTATAAGAATTGTATGTCCCTTTCCTTGAAATTTAAGCTCAAAAGTTCCAAATCACAACACCGTTTTCTACACCGCTACAACCCCTCTCAATCTTGGTGTGAGTGAAAAAATTTTCCACCTTTCGAAAATTGTTATTAAATTCGTTGAGCCAGCATAAATTCTAGTTTCTCTTCTCTAGTATCTTAGATGTGCATTTGTTGGTGTCCTTTGTTTTTTAGTTTTTAAAGGATTACTGCTTAACTTATTCATAATCTTCCCTGTGGTAGCATGAACATTACCTGTTTTCTTAAATTTTAGTTCTATACTGCAGTACCACAACAATAATAAGTTGATTCCACAATAGGCTTTCTGTAATTTCGGTGTAGGTTTTTAGTTTTGCATATATTTCGTGTTTTTTCATAAATCACAGGCCGGGGATACAGCTGGTTAAAATGTTTGCAAGTTTTTGACTTGTTTCGCAAAATTAGGACGCGCTTGATCTACGAATTCTACAAATTCTTCATTTTCTCGAATTAAAAATGCAAAAGTTGGATCTATATTCGCTTGTTAATGCTTAGGGAGTTTTTAACGACAATTTAATTTACAACACTTAACCCACAATAGCGGTACACTTACTATACCTCTTCAGGCGTGTGAAACAAATCAGATACTGGCATGCGTTGAACGCCAACTATTGCATACTCAATCAATACTGCTGCTTTGTATGATTGAGCAGCGCGTTAACTTAGTAGTATCGATACCTAATACCGGGGACAGACATCTGGTATTTACATTCTGGTAAATTTATTGTGGTATTTAAAATACTACCATAGTGACAGTCATTAACTTAGTATTTCAGTGTCAAATCACATGTTTTTGAAAAACAAGACATAAACATAAAAATGCAAAAATAATGCAAAAATTGCTTATATATTACATCAAAACTTGCGGTACAAACTTTTGGCTTCAATCGCGCGAAAATTTTAATGATTTTTTGATAAATGAGCAGCTGACGTCTGTCATTTTTGGGTATGTTCAGTGCGAAATGCCCACTCACGATGAGAATACCACAAAATTACAACCTTCGGAAAGTTGTATTCTTTCTACAAAAAATACTAGGCTGCTCACGTAGTATTTTGGAGAATATTATAATATTTGGTGACAGACATATGGTACTTTGGAAATGCTACGAAGAAATACCAGATGCCTGTCCCCGGTATAAAAGAAATTAGAGGATGACTGAACACCAGCGCATAGCGTGCTGTCTTGCAAATACAGCCACCACAAATAAACGATACTTATAACAGCTCATACTGATATTGACTTCGGCAAACCAGTATTCCGAATGGTCCTTCTCGAAACTAGCAAACGCGGCATTTGAACGGTTACCGAAAGCGTGAGAGCTCATTTGGACGGTTGGCGAAGCAAGCAGCGTTGCCGTTTTGCTTAAATTTAAGCAAAACTGCTTAAGTTTTTCCTGCGTGTTAAAATGTTAAACTTTTCTTCGTTTTGCTAAATATTTTTATCCAAATAGTCAAAATTTGTTTTTTGTTATTTTATGGCCTTATAACAATTATATTCAACAATTTTATTTTATTAATACGGTGGTTGCTGGTTTCGTGCACGTTCACTCGGAATGCCGGTTTGCCGAAGTCAATATCAGTATGAGCTGTTATAAGTATCGTTCACTTGCGGTGGCTGTATTTGCAAGCACGGTTGCCATTTCCAATTTATTTTTCGGACCAAAAAATGGACCAAATGGTAATATAAGAAATGGACCAGTTTTTATTACATCGGGAAATTGAGTGGAGTTTATTCCTCTTTATCAAGAAAATATGCCAATTGAGTCTTTATAACGATTTTTTTTAATATATTATCCAATGTGCATTACAATTGTATATTATTAACATTACTTTATTTAAAGTTTTAAATTATAATTAGTTTCTTAATTTTGTTTTTATTAATGTTAAATCAAAAAAATTGCGCGCAGCTGCTGCGGAACTGTGAGGCAGACTCAAGATGTTATGAACTAAATCACACAATTTTCCAAAGGCCGCTTCACCGAATCCATTTTTAATCAAACTCACTTGATCCCAAAAACGTTCTGTATTGGTACAGTTTTTGAAGTTACCTTCTCTCAGCCTCAATTTGCGAAATTGAAATTCAATTATTTCTGCATCATTTACCAATGCAGGAAAGTGGACGAGTAGCGGCAAAATTGATACATCAGTATCAGAAAGAACTTTATGTGGTGTAATAATTTCAAGATGTTTAATATCTTTTCGATTGAAATCGAATATTATTGTCATGTGCTAAATGCTCCCTGCCGGGAAAGCTACTAGTTGTGAACTAGAATTCTACCAGTTTGCGTTTCAGCCCAACTAGTTCACGTTCTATCCTTTTTCAATGTTAGCGACTGGTATTTTTAACATTGCGATGTCCTACGAGATGTCAATTGTCAGGCTATGCATCAGCATCTACTAGTAGAAATACTAGTAGCATCATACCAGTTGATGAGATAGTCTGCCAATTCATCCCCTATGAAAAGCATTAGTATGCCTTTTTGCTCGCGGCGCTCCAACAGTCGCAATGGCCGACAGAGCAAAGCACTCGCGTGGTATGCCTTAGGTACCAGGTTCAAGCCCGGGCGCAGGGATTTANCGCTCCAACAGTCGCAATGGCCGACAGAGCAAAGCACTCGCGTGGTATGTGTTAGGTACCAGGTTCAAGCCCGGGCGCAGGGATTTTTTTTTTATTTTTTTTGTTTTTTTATAATATGTCTTTTATTTATATTTTTATTTAGGGTTTTTTTAGTTATTCTTAAATTTGATTAAAAAAAAAAATATTTTTTTTTAATCTATTTTTTTATGGCACAAGTATTTCTTCCCATATATTTGTTTCTTTTTTTTGTAATGCAACTAGATTATTAAGTTTGTTATTTATATTTAAATTGAAATAATTATTCCTACTTACATTGATCTAACTTTAAAAATCTTAACCACCTACAAGCGGCCTCGAACCTGCGATCCCAGAACCAGAACCAGTAGTCGTCACGTGACGCCACATCCGACATTTGTAAGAAAATCAATTAATTGCGTTTTAATTTAGGCTTTGGAAATTCAAAGGAAGATGTCGCTGAACGCTTAAGTTCTTCGAAAATATCGAACCGGTAGGCACATACTAGTTTATGAACTAGTATTTTTTCTAACTGGTTAGGGTTTTCACTGCAGTTTTCCTTTCCATATTTTTGCCAGCCGTTTTAATATTGGTCACCGAGTAATTGAAATTAGCAAGAAATCGCGATATTTTTGAAGCGTGCTTTGACAGATGATTAGCCATGCCATATTTGCACCCTACAAGAACAGTGATAGTCATTTGATTGATCATGTGATACTCACTGGTGATGGAGATCTCAATCATGTACTTCTATCAACTTTTTAAGAGCAATATGCAAAACGTGATGTAAACATTTGTGTACATGTGATCTTCCGTCTACCTCCGCCTTATGGCCTTATTTAGTTGTCTCTTTTTAACCAACGTAAAATTTGCAAATGTGTTAGTAAGGTAAATGAGAATGTGTTAATTTCCATCACACAATTCTTGTAGGNCAAAACGTGATGTAAACATTTGTGTACATGTGATCTTCCGTCTACCTCCGACTTATGGCCTTATTTAGTTGTCTCTTTTTAACCAACGTAAAATTTGCAAATGTGTTAGTAAGGTAAATGAGAAGGCAAGGCGAGTTCACACTTTTAGCAGGTGCTGCCAATCGGCCCTATGCTGAATACCGTCATCATCATCGTCGACGATCGTCAGCGCATCAGTAACATGGCTGACGATGGCCGCATCGTCACTTTTAATGACGATGGCGATATTCAACATAGGGCGGAACATTCATCAAATAAATAGAAAAACTATTGCATGAAGTGAAAGGGTGATAATAACCTAACCAAAGGCTTGTGAAATGGACCATTTTAAAAAGAATTGGACCAATTGACCAAACGAAAAGAAATTGACCAAATTTGGTCCATTTGGACCAAAACGGCAACCGTGTTTGCAAGCACTGCACGCTATGCGCTGGTGTTCGTTCATCCCCCGTTTTTAATGTGAGCAGGCTTAAAGTCACAAAAACAGCATCGTTTGTCAATCTCTGAAACAAATTAGAATATTTTTCTCAGATAAAAGCGAAGATTCTCCTATGCCTATGCCAGAAAATTACCTATTCAAGTGAAGCTGGGTGTATGATCATTTTAAAGTACATACATATGTATATTAAAATTTACCTGGACTGTTTAATTATTGTAGAAGGTAATACTTCGCCGTCCTTTGCCCAAAATATCATGCTGATGAATTGTTTTTCAAACGCATGGCCTGACAGCTTAGTATTGCTTTGGTTGTTATTCGATAATAGTTCATTGTATCCGGAACCCAAGCGGTTGGCTCCTATGTGGCCTTTGCTAGGATTTACTTTTGTTTGATTCTGCTCGTATGGTTGTACAGAGTTTTCAATTTTAACCCTCTCTTTAAGTAGAAAACTACGCGAGACTTGGCAATAAAGATCTATGGTGCTGCCTGCTTTGTAAAAGCGGTCACTTACTTCCCGTTCTTGATCGTCTATTAGACGTAAAGGGGGCTCTGGAAAATACAAAATATTATATTTTATTTTATTCCAGAGGAGTCCGTGCTATGAAATGTTACGGCATCTGAGTCCGTTGGCTTAATATGTATTTGCTCTTTAATTCATGAAAATATCGGGGACAAGATTTCCACCATCAAGGACTAATACTAAGCTCCATGTACATGAATAAGTCCTGCATGCAATTAGAGAAATTTTGCTCATCATTATCTCATTAATTTGTTCTTTAGCACTTAATGCAGTATTTTCCTTGCTTTCGTGTATGTATTAATCAATTAACAAAGTTAAGCCTGCACGAGAAGGAAGCGTCAAATTTGCGAAGCGATTATTTTGTGCCACTGAAGAAGGAAAATGCGCAATCGTTTATTATACAAAAAAATAAAAAAAAAGTAGAGGAAATTTAATTAAATGGAGCGTCAAAAAAAGAACATATACAAAACATTACAGACCAAATTAAATATTTGTGTGTTTGTATGCAAAGCACCCAGAGCCAACAATGGACACAATCGCCTCGCCTTAGAACAGCTGCATTATACAATCCCAAAGTACATACATACATACAAGTGTATAGATACCCTGTAGTCAAATGTACTATTTAGTTGTAAACTACCTCACAACTAGTATGAACCGCATGCCCAACTAGTTAGCCAACTACCTTTTTTCCATGCAATCAACTTGTATTTTTAACATGGGGATGTCCTACGAGATGGCAATTGTCAGATTTCGGTCAGAAATATACCAGTCTCATACTAGTTCAAAATAGACAGAAAAATACTAGTCCAATAATGGACCAAAACGACTACTTTGGGAGCCAAAAAATAAAATGAATTAATGAATATACAATAAAACACTTTTGATTAAGTCCACTTTAATATATTACACATTTTTCATTAAGTGTTATTAAAAGTAAAAGGTTTCAGGTACAATAAATACTATATTTTTATCTTTTTTAATAATATTGAATATGCAAAAGAAAACATTCTAGTTAAAAATAAAATGAATACTTTAGTTCATTTTTGAGTGAACTAAAATAAAAATAAGAGTTTTCATTAAAATAAATTAAATCCATTAACTTTGCACATTCCAGTCTTTTCTTTTTAAAATTTTATAAAAGTAATAATTAATGTTTAAAATTTGAGATTTGGATAAGAATAAAATAAATAAATAATTCAAGCAGTTGTTAAATATTTTTAACTTTTGTCAATAGTTTTTCTTGATATTAAAACAAGTTCTTGTAATTAAAACAAGTCAAAAATAATTGAAAATGACACAAATAACAAAATAATGATGTAATTAAAATTAATGAATTAATTAACGTTTTTTTACGTAATTAATTATTACTCATTAAACGGTTATCCAAAGAAACATGCTTTAATTAATAATCATTATGAATATTAATCATTATTTAACAGGTCTTGTATAATTGAATACGTACTCCCTTTAATGGTTTACAATATACCAAAATAAAAGTAATAATATTTGGTTTACTTTATTGTATTAATTAATAGTTTTAAGTTTAAACTGTCGAAGTAGAAACAGAGCATGAATAAATCGTTTGTACTTGGTACAAGTATTTTTCCTGACTAGTTTGGGATTTCACTGCAGGGTATACACATAAATACGTAAGTACATAACTTATATAAATATGTATGCACATGCATACAAGTAAAAGCGTCCGCCCATATCTTTGTGTTCAGTAGCTCCCATAAAGAGGTGTGCCTAGCTGGCATCTTGAAAGAAGATTAAATTACACGATCTTGCGAATATGTGTTTGTATTTGCATCTTTGTATGAGCTTACCCATAATGGTTAGATTTGTTGTAAAAACTCGCGGAGGATGCGTTGAAACTTGACACATATAGACGCCAGCATCCTCCCTGTGCGTGGGATTAATGAGCAGCCGCCAATTATTTGGATACTGAAACTTGACGCGAATTCGTGGGTCGCCGCTGTATGTGATGTTGCCAACAGTTAATAAAGAGACCTTTTCTGTTGTTCGCCTGACCCACATAACCTAAAAGAATAATGAATACAAAAGAAATATATAATCAATTTAAGGAAATGATTTAGATCCCAGCAAACATTTGGAGACATGAATGAGTCTTTAAGGAGTCCTATTTCGGAGCCTTTATGCTCAAAATGATCTCATTTAAGAATCCGAAATGAGCGTAATTTCCCTTCCTTCGAAGTTCGACTTATATACATATATGCGTTTAAATTCATTCATCAAATGAGCCTCAACATGAGTCACATTGGACTCTTATTGTGCCACAAGTCGGAGGAGAAGCTCGGCCAAACACTAACATATGTGTAAGCGCCAATCTACTATTATTATTTTTATTATACCATACATACATATGTGCATATACATATGTATGTATACATACCTCAGTACATATAAATATTCCGACATACGTATATGGGTAAGGCTTCCTCAAATGGGCACCGAATTTACCAACATTAATATTTTTCAATGATATTCAGGCAGCGCCGAGTTTTGTAGTCGAACAGTACACTGTGTAATTTTTGTTGCAAAATTCCAAATAGTTTCTTTTTAATCAACAATTGAAAATTTTTGCAGTGGTTTGGAAATCTTTATTTTTCTTTGAAAGTAAGTGTCCGAATGAACAAATTTTGTGGGTGCAGATTTAAGAAACATTAAACTATACAATGAAATTATTTGCGTTACAAAAATTGTTTATTTTTTTCTTTTCAATAAATTTTTTATGAAAAGTTGAATTTTTAAGCAATTTCAGCGCCTCGTGGACGAAAATTTTTAACAACTACTTATGTAATAAACATTTCTGCATTTATCTATGAAAAAAAATGCGTGCATTTCGATATAGTTTGGTCGGAATGAATTTCTATTTGGCAGCGTGCGCGCCCGAATCCCGCGGCATGCGAAATTCGAGCACGAAAAATAAAAGTGGAACGATTGAAACGTGCATTTCTTTCTTGCGCAAGAAGGCAATACGGATTGCGCGCGATCCAGCCACGCGAGTCGGGCCCGCACGCTGGCAAATAAAAATTCATTCCAACCAAACTATATCGAAATGTACGCATTTTTTCATACATAACTGCAGAAATGTTTATTACATAAGTAGTTGTTAAAAATGTTCGTCCACGAAATTACTTAAAAATTCAATTTTTCATAAAAAATTGATCGAAAAGCAAAAAAAATAGTAATTTTTGTAACGCAAATAATTTCATTGTATAGTTTAATGTTTCCTAAATCTGCACCCAAAAAATTTTTTCATTCGGACACTTACTTTCAAAGAAAAATAAAAATTTCCAAAACACTGCAAAAATTTTCAATTGTTGATTAAAAAGAAACTATTTGGAATTTTGCAACAAAAATTACACAGTGTACTGTTCGACTACAAAACTCGGCGCTGCCTGAATATCATTGAAAAATATTAATGTTGGTAAATTCGGTGCCCACTTGAGGAAGCCTTACCCATATACATACACTTAATAGTAGCAGCTGCAGCTGAATTTGGTTTATTTTTATACCCGAGCGCACTTGTGCACAAGGGTATTATAACTTTGTTCACATAACGGTTGTTTGTAACAGGCAAAACGAATCGAGATAGATATAGACAAATGTATACATAAATGATCAGAATGAAAAGAGAAATCGATTAAGCGGTGACTGTCTGTCCGTCCGTCCGTCCGTCTGTGCACACGATAACTCGAGTTAAAATTGAGATATCTTAACGAAACTTGGTACGTGAACTTCTTTTGGGGGTGGGACGGACTGTATTGAAAATGGGCGAAATCGGTTAATAACCGCGCCTACCTCCCATATAACGGTAATTTTCAGAAAAACGAAAACTGCGATATTTTAGTAACTACTGAAGATAATTCACTCAAAATTGATATTTGCAATGAGTTTTAGACGAAAAATAAGAATATTACAAAATTTTGGCAAATGGGCGTAGCCACGCCCACTTATGGTTACATATGTATATCTTGGTAACCGCTACACCAATTTCTTCCAAACTTGGCACAGTTGTTGGCCTTGGTACAGCATAAAAAATCGCCGAAACTTTTTAAAATCGGACAATAACCACGCCCACATCCCATATAACGGTAATTTAGAGAAATACAAAATCTTCGATAAATCAGTAAATATTGAAGCTAATTTATTCAAAATTGATGCTTGCAACAATTCTTTACCAAGAAATACGTTTATGTTAAAATTTTGGAAAATGGGCGTGGCACCGCCCACTATGATCACATATAAGTATATCGGTAACCGTTCTACCAATTTGTACCAAACTCGGTGTGGTTATTGTGCTTGCCACATATAAGCAAAACTTTGAAAATTGTTGAAATCGGACTAAAATTGAGGACGCTTTTCATATAACGGTAAATTTCAGATATGCTTGAAATTTCAATATTTCGAAATTTAAGGACGCTAATTTACTTAAAATGTATACACCCCGGCTTATCATGTAGCGGTAGCTTTCGGAAAGGTGGAAAACATATATTTAATACTTGCGCCGGGTATTTAATGTTCGGCTCCGCCCGAACTTAGACTTTCTTACTTGTTAGTTTTCTAATTATGATTATTTTCAAATTCTGTATAAACAAGTTTAGATATAAATTTCGAATCTTTATTGTTTTTATATTGACAAAAGGAGCTGGCTCATAACTTGGATTATAATTGACTCCTAAAAGATTCATATAAGAGTCACACATTCTTTGATTTTGAAAGTCATATTTCTTATTCACCTAGGACTCCTTTCGGACTCATATATTCTGAACGCTCAGAATATGTTTGCGGTGATAGTATCCCAGTGGGAAAATGTAATGTATTGTAATAGAAAAAATAATCAGTAAAAGAGCCGTTTTCAAAATTCGAAAATGCATTATTTTTCCCACGGCGATGTCCTAAGAAAAGTGGGGCATTCAATTTTGCATTAATAGTAATGCAAGAATTAATGTGATTTAATATGAAATTTTTGCGACTTTTTGGATACATTCGAATGCTGATTACATATTTAGCAATAATAGAATCTAGAACTCATAATAAATAGATTACCTTATTTATCACGCATGTAATGCATCACTACTTTTCCCACTGGGATGTTTGCCTCAATACCGGACTAACCAAAAGGATCCTAAAAGACTATTTTTTGAGCTATAAACCTTCTTCTATCGGAGCTTTTTCCTCATAAATGAGCTCGTTTTGGAGCCCTAAATGAGCGATTTTTCGTTCTACGCGGGCACGCTGAATGGAGTCTAAAAATGACTCCGAAACCGATGAATTCAGTGCATGTTATGACTGTTTTTCAGTGAATTTCGGAGCTCTTTTGGAGTCTTTTGGCGGAAAATATAGTTTATTCTTTGACAAAAACCGTATAAATCAAAAACACAATAAAGACATGTTTTCAACCCCCTTTCACCAATAATTGCTGATATCGTGATGGACGATTTACTCGAAAATACAATTTCAGAGCTCAAAAAACTTAATATTAACATTAAATTTATAACAAAATATGTAGATGACATCTTCGCAATAGTCAAACGTAATGACGCTAATATTATCCTCCAACATCTGAACAAATACCACAACAAACTTCAATTCACCATGGAAATGGAAGAAAACTCAAGCATCCCTTTTCTAGACGCGCGTATACATAGAAGCGAAAATCGCCTTCTTCTGGACTGGTATTGCAAGCCTACATCTTCTGGTCGCCTGATAAATTTCTTCTCTTCGCAACCAACGAAATCTATATATTAATACGCTAACATAAATTTTGTCTCC
This sequence comes from Rhagoletis zephyria, assembly GCF_001687245.7. Taxonomy (NCBI): domain Eukaryota; kingdom Metazoa; phylum Arthropoda; class Insecta; order Diptera; family Tephritidae; genus Rhagoletis; species Rhagoletis zephyria. Next base: position 199,459 of record NW_016157693.1, on the reverse strand, counting down.
GTTCGTTTGGCGACTCTACCGAACCGATTTCAAAACCAAGAACACCGTTGGAAAGGCATTTTTCCGTAGATGAGCAGAGTTTTTGTGGTTTCACAATTGGTTAAAAATTACGGCCAAAACCATTGTTTAAACATTTTCGAATTGTGTATGGATGTTGCTGCAACATGTTCAATTTGACATGTTTCGCCTGTTGTTTCACTACACATTTGAAATTAAGCTTTGAAATAAAGATAAATATGAAGATGAAGAAATAAATGAGAACGATGAAGTCAAAAAAAAAGGCAAAAGTGAAGATAAAGAAAATGGAGACAATGACAGATACATAAGAATTAGGGTAACTAAAAGGGTAAGAACATTTTTTGAATTTATGAAGTAAACTTCTTTAGCGGCAGTTGGTTGGTTGGGAGTAAATTGTCAAATTCAAGGTGAATAATGCACATGGAAATGGTTCTCAGCGGTTTAGCGGTTTGAGAATAAAAACAAAAACAAAGATGCCTAGAGGTACAGGCAAAAACGAAGATCAAAGTAAATTTAAACACTTTAAGGTAAAGGTGAAGAGGAATATGCAAAAATAAAGATAAATATGAAGAAAAGGATGAGGGTGAAGATCGATATTGTTATCGATATAAAACCCGATATTTTTATCGATATAATAATCGACATTGCTATCGATAAAATAATCGATGTTGTTATCGATACTGTTATTGATTAAACAACAGCTATTGTAATCGATGTAATAATCAATATAATAATCTATATTGTAATCGATACAATAATGGATATTGTTATCGGTATAATAATCGATTAAATAATTGATTTTGTTATCGATTTAGTAATTTATATTGTTATCGATATGTACAATAATCGATACTGATGATTGTTGTATTTATCTATGAATTAATCGAATTTGCAATGGTTGTATTTTTCTGTATGTTTATGAATATTGTTATCGGTATTTTTATCGACGCAGTTATCAAAAGGGTTATCGATATAATAATCGGAACATGGAATGTGATCACATTAAATGATATCACATCACATTATATTACATGATATGAAGAGACATCAAATGATATTACATTACGTAATATGATATCACATCACACGATATCACGTGACATGACATTATATGATATGACATCACATTAAATGGCATGACATCACATGATATGCCATCGTATGACATGAAATCAGAGGATATGACAACACATGACATGACATCCTATCACATCACATAAAATCACGTCACATCTTATCACGTCATCGCACCTCATCTCATCTACGTGAATAGAAAAAGAAAAGGATATAAGCAAAGATGTGAAAGATAAAAACAAAGATGAAGACCAAGGTAAATTTACCGATTTCAAAACCAAAAACACGGTTGGAAAGGTAATTTTCTGTAGGTGAGGAGAGTTGTTATAGTTTCGAAATTGGTTGGAAATCGTCGTATACAATGTCCATGTTTGTGTATGGTTCTTTTTGCAACCTGTTCAATTTAAGCTGTTTCGCATTTTGTTTTACCTCGTATTTGAAATTAAACTTTGAAATAAAGATAAATATGAAGATGAAGAAACAAGTGATAACGATGAAGACCAAAAAGGCAAAAGTGAAGATAAAGACGAAAATGGAGACAAAGGCGAAAATGGAGAGAATGAGAAATACATAAGAATTAGAAATAAAATCAGCCATAAAGGTTACTGAAATTTATCGAATCATCGAAGTTTATAATTATCGAAATTTATCCATGCTTATTAAGTTATCGCAACGTATTCAATTATTCAAACTGATCAATGTTTATTGAGTTGTCGAGATTTATAGACACAGAAACTTAGTTGTCCAAATTTACGGATAGCTATAAAAACGTGTGGGATTAACGAAATTTGTCAAGTTAAAGAAATGTATCAAGTTATCGATATTTATTGAATTATCATCATTTATAGACTTAACAAAATTTATCGAGGTGTCGTAATGCAACTTACAGAGTTATCGATAATTATTGATCTACTGAAATTGGTTGGTTCAACGAATCGAAGTTTTTGGAATTTTCAAAATATATCGATTTACCGAAATTTCAAGGTTATATAAGCTTAACGATTTATCACTGCTTATCGAAATTTATCGTGTTAACAGGTGTAATGAGTTATCGAAATGTTTAGATAGTTTTCGAAAAATGTGGAGCTGTCAAAAGTAAAAATTTATAAAAGTATCCAAAGAATTTACATTTTTGAGTTATCGAAATTTATTGAGCCCTCGAATTTCACAGTTATCGAAATTTGTCGAGTTAACGAATTTTGTTGATTTTTCGGATTTTAGTGTTCTGAAATTCATCGAACTATCGATATGTATCAAATCATTGAAATTTATCGATAAACTTAAATGTATCGGGTCAATTCCAAGTCCTGTCGAAGTCCTCCAAAGACCTTCTCAGACAAAAAAATTTTAGTTATGGTTTAGTTCCAAAGCAGAAGATTTTCCGGTTAGTTAATTTTTTACCGTATAAGTTTTGCTACGTGTTAAGTTAGAAAACCTCTCCAAGGCTTCTAAAACTAGAAAAACTGTCGAATTTCGACAGTAACTGGCACTCTAGTACAAAATAAATACCGCGAAAAACCTCATAAACAAAATATTAACAATAAGCCACAAACAATTCCATGAAGCAAACATTGAAAAAATTAAGAAGATCCTAAAAAGCAACAACTACCCTGAACATTTAATACACAACTTAATAAAACAAAAAATAATGCAAACAAACAATCATCAAAAGATAATTTCAAGCACAGATNACAACTTAATAAAACAAAAAATAATGCAAACAAACAATCATCAAAAGAGAATCTTAAGCACAGATGCAATGAACACAACAAAAAGATACCACAGTGTCACATACATTCCAAAGCTGACCGAAAACTTCGGCCGCGACTTTGCAAAACAACAAAACATAACACTTGCGTACAAATCTAATTACACATTATCCACAGTTTTTACAAAAACAAAATGCTCAATAGATCCTCAACAACAAAATAACGTAGTTTATGAAATTAAATGTAATGGTAAGGAGAACGAAGAATGCGGAAAGGTGTACATAGGAACAGCGAGCCCTAGGCACGCGATTAAATGAACATGAAACAGATATAAAAAAAACAAAAAACTAGTACAGCGCTTTCACAACACATACGAACTACTGGGCACTCAGCAAATTTAGCAAACACAAAAATAATCGTCATAGAAAAACGAGAAAAAACCAGATACACATTAGAAAGCTTAAGGATCTTACAAAAAAGGGGAAACACAATAAACAAAAAAGAAGACACCGATGACATTTCTGCCGCCTACTTGTTATGCTTATAGAATTCAAATTTAGTTTTTAGTTTAGACAAAGCTACCACAGAAGGTGGTATGGATTAAAGTAGATTTAGTTAATTTAATGACGAATTTTATGTGAGTATTTTTTGTGTTCAATATCTCAGATGTTCTTTTGCAATTTTTTATATGTACTTATGTATATGTATGTGTATTTGTTCCTTTACTTACTATCATATATATATGTATGTATTTATATTTTTGTAACAGATAATAAAATAAACACGCCCCTGAAGATGCTAAGAAGATTAGCGAAACGTTGGGCCGTAAGTGAAATAACGTCGTTTTATTTACATTTAAAGAACAGATCAGACAAGCCTATCACAAACTAAAAAATTTTCACATGTTTTCTTTTTTTAATATAATCTACGATTTCAGCAGCCTCTTTTCTGCATAGTTTTCTGGATATGTTTTTAAAAGTATTTTTAATTATTCACCTCACGGCTCAAGGATTGACTTTAAACTGTTCATATAAAGTTCACTTAGCAAGACGCCACTGCAAGTTCTTTTTAAGTCCCGTTAGATGAATGCTCAAAAAATGCTCCCATAAATGAGCATTAACGCTCATCACTCCAAAAGCCCTCAGAAAAAGATGAATTTTTTAAAGCTTACGGAAAAACAATCCCAACAAGCTCAAAATTAAGACTCCTTTCGGATCTTTATTTCGGAACGCTCCCTGTTTGGCTAGCTGGGTAATTTCGATGTTTACATGTTGGCGTAAAAGCAAGTAGAACCTAATTAAGAGGTAGTCAATTCTTGTTTGGAATTTTGAATGTAAGCCACAAACAGGGTCCGTTGAATGAACGTCATTTGGCCACGCCGCGCATATGTCCCTGTGTTCAACTAATTAAGTTAGTGACATTCTGACTAGTTTTGGCAATTTTTAGTTTGTTTATTTAGTGTTTTTTTAAGTGTTAAAGTGTTGTAAAAAAGAATACCATATTTTCTTTATTTTTGATTAAATATATTAAATTGAACAAATAGGGTTACTTATAAATGATCCTCTGCAATAACAGATTTGATCTGACAGATCTGACATTTACATTGCGACTAAAAGCGGCGCACAGTGGGCGATTTGGGGGAAAAAATTTTCAAAATCAAATTGCGAATGTCAGAGATGAGATAAATCAACGATTTTTTGTTTCGTGTAAAGGATTTTTATTGTAGAATAAGGGAAAATTACAAAGAATTGCGACTCTGAAGTTGCACAATTACAGGACTCATGGAAAGGACGAGAATTAAAAAAAAAGATTGAAAAAATAAAAAAACAAAAACAGCATAACTCGTAAATGAAATAGAACCGACGTGGAAGTATAAACTTTCAAATAAGACCAATATCAATACAATCGATGTGGCCATTCCAGTGTTATGCGTGTTATATTTGTTACGCTAAAGATTTTTTATTAATGTCATCAGATCTACACTATTAATACGATTTTCAAAATGTATGTGTCAAATTAAAGGGCTTGCCCTTTAGATGTGCAATAAGGTTTTATTTTTTTTGAAAAGAGTTGCCACCTGTTAAAAAATTATATTCAAATTATTTAATAAGGTTAATGAATTATGTACATATTACAATATGGGTATCAATCGAAATGGCTTTGAAAATGCTTTATTTTTAAACTACATGTAGGAGGGTTGCCACCTGTTTAAAAAGTTAAATTCAATTTCAGCGTTTTAACCTTAACAGGTATAGAATAATTAATAATTTTTAATTTTTTCATCTGGCAACGTTCGTACTGTGCGGTCACTTAAACTCNTTTATTTTTAAACTACATGTAGGAGGGTTGCCACCTGTTTAAAAAGTTAAATTCAATTTCAGCGTTTTAACCTTAACAGGTATAGAATAATTAATAATAACACAATACAATTGAATATAAAGTGATATGGTCAACAAATCGTAAATTAAAATTAACCTAGCTAACAATGATAATTATAATTATTAATTAATTATAATAAGTTCTTCATCAGAATCATTGTTAGAGATGCTCTCGTCTTCTGTTTCACTTCCTTCCTATTCAATTGATTGTGTTATTATTAATTATTCTACCAGTTAAGGTTAAAAAGCTGAAAATAAATTTAACCNGGTCAACAAATCGTAAATTAAAATTAACCTAGCTAACAATGATAATTATAATTATTAATTAATTATAATAAGTTCTTCATCAGAATCATTGTTAGAGATGCTCTCGTCTTCTGTTTCACTTCCTTCCTATTCAATTGATTGTGTTATTATTAATTATTCTACCAGTTAAGGTTAAAAAGCTGAAAATAAATTTAACCTTTTAAACAGGTGGCAACCCTCCTACATGTAGTTTAAAAATAAAGTATTTTCAAAGCCATTTCGATTGATACCCACATTGTAATATTTACATAATTCATTAACCTTATTAAATAATTTGAATATAATTTTTTAACAGGTGGCAACTCTTTAAAAAAAAATTAAACCTTACTGCTTATCTAAAGGTCAAGCCCTTTAATTTGGCACATATATTTTGAAAATCGAATTAACGGTGTAGATCTGATGACATTAACAAAAAACCCTTAGCGTAACAAATATAACACGCATAACACTGTAATGGCCCCATAGATTGTATTGATATTGGTCTTATTTGAAAGTTTATACTTCCACGTTGGTTCTACTTCATTTACGAGTTATGCTGTTTTTGTTTTTTTATTTTTTCAATCTTTTTTTTTAATTCTCGTCCTTTCCATGAGTCCTGTAATTGTGCAACTTCAGAGTCGCAATTCTTTGTAATTTTCCCTTATTCTACAATAAAAATCCTTTACACGAAACAAAAAATCGTTGATTTATCTCATCTCTGAGAGGCGCAATTTGAATTTTAAATTTTTTTTTAGTGCGGCGTTTGGGCGAAACATCTGGAATGTGAAGACAAATCATACCTTTTACATAAAAACTATGATTTCCAAAATGACACGTTTCAAAGCATTTAAACAAAATCACGGAGCAAATTCGTTCCAATTGTTGTACTATTATATTACATAAACACAGAAAATGCAAATCAAACTGTGCGTACACCTTCCAATGACTGATTTCAATCACGAATTTGGAATGTAATATAGCCACTCTTCGAAAAATTCTAAACATGAAATATAGAGAATACGCTCTGAAATAAAATAAAAAATTTTCACTCTAGTGTGCTGGATGAAATGCATATTTTTATAAACAGAAGTGATGCTACTAAGATATATGCAAAATCTAGCGCGGTGACATTAGGTGGCATGTTACTTTCGGTAAAAAATGACAAAAAAAAACTATAAATTTTTTTAAATTTTCGAACCCCATTTTCACAATATCAGAAATAGTTTACAATCTTTTTTAGTAGAGTAGATGTGTTAAATAACACTAGAAGTATGATGCATTATTAAAACTTTACACAAAATTATACACTCCAACAATGAGAGGTTTTTCAAAAAGTATAGAAAAACAAATAAAATATAAAAAACTTTTCAGGCAGGGCTTTGCGGATGTTCTTTATGATAATAAGTTACTCTTTTCTAGAAATTTGGGAAGGAATTTTGTCCACCTAAGTTGTTCCACACGACACACTGTTGGACAAAAAAAATTTAAAATTGTTACTAAATATGAATAACATAAAACAAATATAAAACAAGTAAAAAAGTCTAAGTTCGGGCGGAGCCGAACATTAAATACCCGGCGCAAGTATTAAATATATGTTTTTTCACCTTTCCGAAACCTACCGCTTACCATCTAGCCGGGGTGTATCAATTTTGAGTAAATTAGCGTCCTTAAATTTCGAAATATTGAAGTTTCAAGCATTTCTGAAATTTACCGTTATATGAAAAGCGGCCGTAATTTTAGTCCGATTTCAATAATTTTCAACGTTTTGCTT
>NW_016157693.1:184428-192017 GCF_001687245.7 Rhagoletis zephyria | reverse complement strand
TTTCAATACCAACCTACCTTGGATTAAGGGAAACCTACATACCAAATTTCGTTGAGATATCTCAATTTTTGCTCGAGTTATCGTGTACACGGACGGACGGACAGACGGACGGACAGACAGACATGGCTTAATCGATTTCTTTTTTCATCCTGATCATTTATGTATACATTTGTCTATATCTATCTCGATTCGTTTTGGCTGTTACAAACAACCGTTATGTGAACAAAATTAATATACCCTTGTGCACAAGTGCGCTCGGGTATAAAAATCTGAGATGCAAAATTGGGCTGGAATGCCCCATATTTAAAAATCTTAAGTTCGTTTGTTCGGGGACAAAAACTCGAAAACGACTTGGCTGATTTAAAATATAAAAAATGGAGAGTTGCCAGTTGCTCGAAAAATCTCGATTTAATAAATAAGTGGATTAGATGAATAACATCCCAGTCGGAAAAGTAGTAATGCATTACATGTGTGATAAATAATATAACGTATTTCTTATGCGTTTAACTAAGTAATCAGCATTCTAATGTATTCAAAAAGTTCCAAAAATTTCACATTAAAACACATTCATGTCTCGATACTAGGTAATGCAAAATTGAATGTCCCACTTTTCTTAGGACATCGCCCTGGGGGAAAAATGCATTTTCGAATGTGAAATGGGTTGTTTTACTGATTATTTTTTCGATTACTATACATTACATTTTCCCACTGGGATATTATTAAAATATGGGTATCACATTAAATAGGCTTAATAAAGCTAAATTTCCAAAATATTTTTGGCGATAGTTGATGTCTCTTTGAAAAATTAAGTTTAATTGAATTAATAAGGTAAATAAAATTTTGCCGTATGGGTTGGCCGCTCTGGTGTAGTGGTAAGCTGTGCGCGCTTCCACTCCGCAACGCCTGGGTTCAAGCCCTGGTCAAAGCAACATCGCAAAAAATATAGAAAAAAGGTTTTTTGTTAACAGCGGTCGACCCTCGACAGGCAATAACAAACCTCCGAGTGTCGGACAACATCATGTGTGACAACATCAAAGCGCACGCCACGAATCGGAGGAGAAGCTCGGCCAAACACTAACATATGTGTAAGCGATTTGCGATTTGTTATTATTATTATGGGTGACAAAATAAACTGGCTAAAAAAAGCTGAGTTTGGAAAATTTTTTTAAAGAGGGTTGCCACCTGCCTTAAATATTAAAAGTATGGTATGAAACTAAAGGTATTTAAGTAATCCTTGACATAGGAAAAATTTTCCAATAGTGTTGTCACGAATCTAAAAATTTAAAACTAAAACTTTTAAATTGAATGAAATATTAGGAGCTGGGTACCAAAAGGTTTGCCACCGATATTAACTCCTTTACTAAGAGTTCGAGGAAAAGAGGCGAAATTCAAATTATGTTATGCTATTTTCATGGACGTCTACTTCTTCACAGTTTCTATTATTNAATTATGTTATGCTATTTTCATGGACGTCTACTTCTTCACAGTTTCTATTGATGAAAGTATTTATTTCTCTCTGTATATTTTTACATCGACGGTGAATTCATTTCCCAGTAAGGCGATATTTGCATTTAGTTTGTCTAGACTACTCGTATTTTTTATTCCGCAACCTATAACACCCAATTCCTTTAACGTGGAAATCGCGATAACTCGTTTTTAGTCTCTTGGATTACGAGTTATAAGGAGTCCCTGAGTTTTTAAACTAACACGAACTCTGAGGGAAGCTTTAATTGCGAAAACGCCGAAACACTCGCACTTAATATTGGGTCCAAGATTACGGATCTGTATACTGATTTTATAGGTCAGGTAATTTTTCCAAGATATTTTCATTTTTATGATCAATCAAACTTTAACAATGGAAAAATTAAAAATACAACAGATTTTTGGTAACTTTTTAATACGCACCGGGAATGAAAGTAAGATGCTACCCAAAGGAGGAAGTACAAAAGCAAAAAAAAAAAAATATTTAAATTTCTAACAGTGCTCAGAAGGAAATATCATTTTGAGTACCCACNGTATTTATTTCTCTCTGTATATTTTTACATCGACGGTGAATTCATTTCCCAGTAAGGCGATATTTGCATTTAGTTTGTCTAGACTACTCGTATTTTTTATTCCGCAACCTATAACACCCAATTCCTTTAACGTGGAAATCGCGATAACTCGTTTTTAGTCTCTTGGATTACGAGTTATAAGGAGTCCCTGAGTTTTTAAACTAACACGAACTCTGAGGGAAGCTTTAATTGCGAAAACGCCGAAACACTCGCACTTAATATTGGGTCCAAGATTACGGATCTGTATACTGATTTTATAGGTCAGGTAATTTTTCCAAGATATTTTCATTTTTATGATCAATCAAACTTTAACAATGGAAAAATTAAAAATACAACAGATTTTTGGTAACTTTTTAATACGCACCGGGAATGAAAGTAAGATGCTACCCAAAGGAGGAAGTACAAAAGCAAAAAAAAAAAAAAATTTAAATTTCTAACAGTGCTCAGAAGGAAATACCATTTTGAGTACCCAACGGGACTGAAAGTGAGCTGCTCCTCAAAACAATAGCATTTTACGTGGCTAACGTAGCTCAGTGGGTAGACCGCTGGTTTATATCCAAGTGAGGGTGACGAAGAACAGAAGTCTGACGAGGAGATATGGTGATCTCGGAAATGGCAGCTATAACTTCTTATTGTTGTTTTTCCACAATATTTTTCAGTAGAAACGGCCTCAAGCTCAATAAAAAAAATTTTGAATATATGTAATTGTTATAAGGCCATAAACTAACAAATAAAAACTATATATGTTAAAATGTGTAACAACTCCCACCAGCGAAATAGTACGGGTGACTAAACCCAATTTTTCATGAAATTGTCGTTTTTTTGCCCTACCTCGCAAATAATAAGAGCTACAGAGAAAATTTGAATGACAAACTAGTAGAAAATTCAATGTCTAACATCGGGGTCAGATATTGGGCTTTGAAATTGAGGTAGTGTGAATTTTTATGGATTATTGAGCTAGATTGTAGACATTTTTAAGCTACGTACACTTAATAAAAACATCAAATAGTTTACAAAAATGTTATTCTTTTTTTTAAAAGCAAAATATAATATGAAAACTCAAAATTCGCATGCAGGGCTTTTTAAGAGGTTTAAGAGGGAACTAACGGAGCACTTAGTTGAAGTGCAGCAAGGGAGCGCTTCTTTCTAATGACATGCAAGTTTGAAATTAGGAAGGGAGCGCTTCCTGCTGAATATGGAGCGCCCCAATAATACTAATGGAGCGCTTCTGGTCCCGTAGGTTATGTACTAAAGACCGTTCTTTTGAAAAAAATCAAGCTACTAACGATGAAAATCGATATAAATAAAAAGTTGTGAATGGTCAAATGAAAATGTGCAATCATTTTTTTTATGATATATGGGCAGGAAATAATGTTACTCATACGCCATATCGTACATGGCCGTACTGGTAAAAGGCATATGAGTAACATTTTCCATTTTAAAGTTTGAATTTCTTCAATTCAATCTTAAAATAAATAAATAAAATAAAAAAAAAACTTTTTAATATACCACGCTTTTATAAATGGACTAAAAATTAGAAAATAATATTTCTCACTCCCATAGAATTTGTTTTGATAACTTTTGATTTTGAAATTTTAGCAAAAGTCATTATAAACAATTTGTGAGATTGAAAACGAAAAACGTGGAGCGCATGCAATACAAAGAATTAGATTTAATTGACAATAGTCAAACTACATAACATAGACCTAAAATTTCTACAGAGAAAGTACAAATTTGAGATCGATTTTAAGCGGTCCTTATTCATATATCCAATACAGGGCTCGAACCGTCACATCCGACATCGTATTACTCGTCACGTAAAAACACATTTTTCGGATTATGACATACGTGAACGTATTCTTTACCCCATTCCGCTTATACGACTTTCTTTCGTATGGTTGTCGATCCGTGAACGGATGTTACGATTCGGGCCCTGGTCTATTACATGCGCCCCACGCTTTTCATTTTCAATCTCATAAATGGTTTATAATGACTTTTGCTAAAATTTCAAAATCAAAAGTTATCAAAACAAATTCTATGGGACTGACAATATTATTTTCTAATATTTAGTCCATTTATAAAAGCGTGGTATATTAAAAAGTTTGTTTATTTTATACTTTTTAGTCTTGTCTGTATAAAATTTTGCAATAGATATTAAAATAATTCAACTTGCAGTGAAAAGAGAACAGAACACTATGCAAGCAAAATGTTTTGTGCTCACGTTGAGTATATACATACATATATACATACATGCATATAGTAGGAATTAATTTCATTTAAAGAAATGGTGTGTCGTCCATTTCCGCTGTAGCGTATGTAGTGCATATTTTTAGGCGCAATATTTAACTTCTGGCGGGACGACATCTAGAGTCTTCTAATACCCACCGGAACTAACCACGTAGTTATGGCTGTTGAGTTGGTTATCCCGATAACCCACTTGATTTAGCGTGGTTTCGCCATATAAAAATTACAGCACTTAACCATTTCATTGAGATAGTTACAAGATAACCAACTAAAAACCACGTTGAAAATCTGATACAACCCTGTGTTTCTCCCGCCATCTGTGAGTCGTTATCGTTAAAATTCAAAAAATACGTTCACTACAGCTGATTTCAAATTTCAAATGTCACATATAAAGAATGGCGACAGAAAGCAAAAAAAAACGTATTTTGTGGAGCGATTCCGCAGAAGAACTCCTGATTGAGTTATGGCGAGAAAAAATGCCAGAGCTGCGGTCGGTAAGGAAGAATGGCCACATTTATGAAGAAATGGCAGCCGAGCTGGATAATAGTGGCCATAATTTCACTTCCGCTGAAGTGAAGACAAAGCTTCACAATTTATCAAAAAAATACAGGTAAGTACTGAATTTATATCAGCATAGAAAATTGGTCCATCCGGTGGCTCTCCATCAGAGTGGAAGCAATATGGGGCAGTCCACGAAGTTCTCGGAGCACATAAGAGCTTTGATGCAGTTGCGCTGCAAGAGGATAGGATAATGGGTTATTTAATAAGACCTTTTATTTAATCATACCTATTACGGTATCCGACGGATGCCATCCGCATGGAAATAATCTGATTTGCACTCTCATAACAAGCGAGTGTGAAGGATAGGTTTAAATATTTTTTTGTGAAAATTATATATTTTCAGATGATTTGGACTACACCATTACTGAAGAAGATCTTATTGAAAGTGACACTGATGGAGAGTCACAAACTGGTACTCCAGTTCTGAATTCTCAGTGCTCCATTGTAGAATCCTGTAACGGGCCCTCCACTAGTGAATCTTCAAAAAGAAAGAAAAAGACTGCAGTAGTAGTTATGGAGGAAGTGTAGAATCCTGTAACGGGCCCTCCACTAGTGAATCTTCAAAAAGAAAGAAAAAGACTGCAGTAGTAGTTATGGAGGAAGTTCAGTGACTTTTTAAAAGTAACAGAGGTAATGCGTCAGGCGGACGAGAAACGATTTGTGTTATTGGAACGATATGTCAGCGATGTCTCAGAAATGAAAAATGCATTTGTTGAATTTCTGCGTCATCAGAATTAATAAAATACGTACCAAAATAAGAAACGAATGCTTGTCTTATTTCCTGTGCTCTCGAATTAAAATTTCCATAATTGTTGGGAGTACTACCTGGCCGATTTCGACTTTGGTCTTCAGTTTGCTGCGCGGAAATCCATCTTTCATTGACATCATCATTTTCCTCATTAAGGAAATTGTGCAAAATACAGCATGCCTTTATAACTGATGTGGTGTTTACCATGTGGTTGTCCAAACCTTTTCCAACCCGTCTGAACCTAGGCTTTAAATCGCCGAAAGCATTCTCTACAACTCTTCGACACTTTGACAGGGCAAAATTGTATTTTTTTTTTCCAATGGTTGGTCAATGTTAAATGGAAACGGGTTCATTAAATGCTCATCTAACTTGAAAGCAGAGTCACCTAGTAACACGACTGGAACGTTGACCCCAGATATTTGCTTACTTATATCTTTGTACAAACTGCATTGTAGAAACTCGTTTTTTAAACGGGAGCTCTCAAAAATTGCTGAATCATTGCAACGGCCTGGGCTGCCGACATTAATATATATAAAACGACATCTAGAGAATAAAATAAATTTTCCTATAACCAGAACAAAAGTACTTCATACAAAAACGTACCTTGCAACTACTAAAGCCAAAAGTACGGTTGTGTACCAACCTTTGTAATTGTGGTAGTCAATTGCATCGTCTCTTGCTGGATGAACTTCTATATGACATCCATCTGAAAAATTAAAGTTACAACAGTTCCACTGTAAAAAATTAGAATCTCTTACCAATAGCTCCTAAAACTTGAGGGAAGCCTAGTGATTGAAAGCCATTTATGAATTCCCTTAACTTAACTTCGGTCATTGGGAAATTGTTTAAATATAAAAGCCATAAACATTTCCAAACCTCATGGCAGAACTCAATTAATATGCGGCCGACAGTACTTTTACCAACTCCGAACATATTTGCAATTGTGCGGTATTCTGCGGAAGATCCAAGCGCGTACAATGCAATTGCAACTCGTTTCTCCAACACAATTGCTTTCCGATAGTGGGTATTTCTTCTTTCCATACCAGTCAACATATGGCATAATTTTCTGGAGTATTTACGATTCATTCGAAAGTTACTCTTAAAAAATACTTCAGAATTCAGCTGGCAATCGACTTCCCAGAATGTCTGGCGACGGATCTGGATTACGTTCATATACATATATGCAAATTAATTTAACTGAATAAATTAGTACAAATATAGCATAATACCTTCGTCCAGCAGGACCTTATTGAACCGCAGTCACATACACAAGCTAGTTTAAGAATCATTTGCGCAATGAGCAACCTTCTCAATAATTGCCGCCTTAAGTCGAACAATTCTTCCATTACTTCTACCGAAGTGAAAATATTTATGAAAAAGAACACATTTTTTATGATTTGATAACACATATTGCACTTCATACACGATATTCTGCAATGTAAACAAACATTACGGAAACAGCTGTTTCATAAACCTCAAATCATAGTGTGAACAGCAATAGTTAGTGATGTGGTTAAGTTCGATTTGAGATGGTTAACTTTTTGGTGGGGACATAGTATAATTGTATCTCTTTGATACGATAGCCACAACGAGGTTGATATCTGGACTAAGTTGATATCTATAATTTGCCATAAATTCCTTCGCTATATTATAGTATAAATGGTAGTCTGGACGCGCAACATTGCAAGTTGATAAAAACGTTGTAAAATAAGGTGAGGATAAATAACCTTATCTAGATGAATGGTGTAGAGATTCGCAATCTGCGACCAAAAATTAAGTTTACGCGTCACGGCGTTTTTTACTTTTATACCCGAGCGCACTTGTGCACAAGGGTATATTAATTTTGTTCACATAACGGTTGTTTGTAACAGCCAAAACGAATCGAGTTAGATATATACAAATGTATACATAAATGATCAGGATGAATAAAGAAATCGATTAAGCCATGTCTGTCTGTCCGTCCGTCTGTCCGTCTGTCCGTC